>NC_081406.1:320777981-320917981 GCF_030272615.1 Cryptomeria japonica | reverse complement strand
GAGCCCGTTGCAAACAAAACCCCCACCATACCGCTTCTACAACAAATAGCTACAATCCCTGTCTCCTCATCTACAAGTATTACTATTGCTAGCAATGGGATAACATTCAATGAAATTTTTAGAATAGTTATTTACACACACATGTATGTGTGTGGTTAAAATGTGGGGGATGGTTGCACCTACAAGAAAACACAAATCACACACACACATGAGACATTACGTTAGTGAAATCAAGAGATCGAAAATACAAACTAATCTACTTGTTAGTCCAAGAAATCTCAATATTGCTAAGCCCATCCCATGCTCCTCTATCTCTAAAGATCTCTAAGATTCAAGGTGCCCCTAACTTGGAAGAGCACTTGATCCTCAAGATGACAACCTAGAGAATGAGTCATGAATGATGATTCTAGGATCAAAATGACTACAACTAAGATCCTAGCTAAGATGAGATGATGGATAAAGATTCAAGTTTTAAGATGAAGATATGAAATGAGTTCCAAATTGAAATATTAAATTAACTAATTAAGCTAATATGAGGATGAGATATGAGAATGCTATGATAATGATATGGATTAAGCTAGCAAGATATTCTAACATGTATAAACAAACTTTAAGCTATAATGTAATTAAAATGGCCTAAATGCTTGGTAATGGGGATTGATCTCCTTGATAACCTACGCAACACAATTAGACTATAGATTGGATGCAATATAAGTGAATGGATCCTTAGATTGAAGAAATGGGCTCTATTTATAGAGAAAATAGAGAAATGGATGGTTGAGATTGAGCAATCTCAACAAGAGCTACGATTGAAAGTTATCAATCCATGTGAGGGATTCAATCCAATCCCAAGTTGACAAATGTCATCTTGAGAGGCTTGAGAGATTCTAAGAAAGCATTAGATTCTAATTAAGCATTAGGGAAGGCTTCAAGGGGTGACATCATTGGATAATTCTTTTATTCAAGGAAGCAGACTATTGTCCCAGAGGTAAACTCTTGTGCAAGGATAAAAGATGGTCAAGTGGACAACCATCATGGGTTAGGGGTGTGGGCTTGTAAGAGGCAATAAATGCCTTTTGAAGACTTTGGAGGCTAACTTGCTTCAAGAGGAAAACCACTAGTGGTCTAGGGGATAATTTTGTAAGAGCCTTACAAATTTGGGGGTATTCAACAAGTTACCTTGTTGAAAGGAGAAGATCTTAAATGCATTTTGAATACTTTCTCCAAATTTAGGGAAGTGACTCCCCAAATTTAGGGATTGGACATGATGAGGAAAATTAGGCTAATTAATGGAGGATTCGAGGGATTCTAGAAGAAATTAGGAGGGCAAGTGGAAAATGTATGATTTGGCAAGTGGGTGAGGGAAAATAGGAATTTTAGTAAATTAAAAATATTTAATTTAGCGAAAAGAAGATGCAACTTGCATTTGCAAGATTTTGCAAGTTGGGGGGATTTACAAATAAATTTTGATTTATTTTAGATGTAAAGGAGATTTTAATTAAAATGGAAAAGGGAATAAATTGATATTTTTAATTAAATGTGAATTTAATTAAAATGGCTAGGGGGGGGTATTTAATTAAATGGCTTAGATAGAAGAAGGGTATATTAATTAAATCTTTATTTGTATGTGAATATGTATGTCTACAATATGAATATGTCTATGTGGATATTTATTTGTATGTGTATGTGCATGTTCATCTATATCCACACACACACACAAATACACAAACGATCATCTTGTCTTGTCAATACATTACCTTATGTTTGACATTCTTCTTATTTTATGATGCAGAGCATCTATCACAAACCATAAAACCTTCATTCAAGGATAGACTTTAAACTTGAATCAAGAGGCATATAAAAAGATCAATCACTCTTCTCAAATCCAAACCAATTTCAAAGGTTATATTACATCCCTACATACCTTCATTTAATATTTAAGATCATAAAATTTACCATAACATGAGAGAATAAATTCTTATCTACCATGGAATACCCTAGTTGAGGGTTTCATCCTTTAAAAATTGTTTTCACCAAAATAATCACAAAATATTCAATTCTTAACAAAATTAAGACAAAAATCACTGGAAACATGATTCAGAGACCTTTCCAACACATATATCCTTTCTTCATTATTATCCCTCATGTGACCACATCAAATGCTACAACCGAGTTGTTGCTACCTTCACCAATCTGCTTTTCACCATGAACTGTAACAAACAGTCATAAATAACTTTTTAAATATTAATTCTCAATCAAATCGCTTCGGTCATACTTTATATTACTGAGTTATAAAAGTTCTCTCCAAATTTCATCCAGATCCAATGGTTAAATAAAATGTTACTAGTGTTTTTCCAAAAACGGGTAACCCTTGGCAGGGTTTTGACAATTATTGTAAAAACAAACATATCTTGCCAAACACTCCACAAAAATGCATAAGAAAGTATTCATCTGAAAGATATTTAATTAATCTATCATTAAATAATATCTATATATAAAATTACACCAAATGTGATCTTCCATGGATCTATGACAACCACAAATTCCTTAAAACCTCATCATAGTTTGAGGGTTTGATGGATAATCTTTGTCAAATCCCCTCCAAACTGATCTATTCTCTTGATTTCTACCAAAAATGGTTTTATAAACCATTTCAAACTGCTTCTTAACTACTCTAACCACCTCATGACCAATGGATTTTATTTTTCACTTTTGTTGCACTTTTTGGCAATGTTGCAACTTTGCAATTTTTACATTTTTTGCATTTTTGACATAAATGACTCTAACCCTTACATGGACACTTTTAATACTTCAAGATGGACCAAATATTATATATTTGAACAAAATGGCTCATTTAGCCTTACATATTATGATTCAATGGACTCAAATAACCTTAATACATTATGGATGACTCAAATACAATAAAATTGCTCATATTATGACTTTTGACCTCTTGGTATGCTTGCGTGCTTAGGTGCCTCTACACCATTTTACATCTGAAATGCTCTTATTTCTTGCCCTAGAATACTTTTGAAGTTATAAAGAAAAAGGGTGCATACAAAGCCCTTCATAGAAGTTCAACAAAATAGCGAAGATGAATTTTTTATTTTGTTTGTTTCTTGTCAAGGTCAGTCATAGCATTTTCTAGGATTTGTTTCTACCTATAATTAGGCATTGTTCGCTACAGCCAAAAAATACTTTTTTGTTCATGTTTATACTATAAACTGCATTTTTAGGGGTTTTATTTCTTTTCTTTTATGATTTTATTTTACAGTGAAAAAACTATAGAAATTACCAAAAATTTGAAATACCAGCGTAGATAAGTACATTTTGATTATATTCTCTTTTCAAATGGTTAGTAGATTTACTTTTTAGGTTATTATTTCTTTAGGACTCCTAGTTTTTTTTGTAAACAATAGAAATGCTCATATTGTTAGATTTATTGTCCCTTTGAAGATTTGAATGTTTGAAGTTTCATATAGAGAATTTGTGAAGATTCATATTGGAGGAAATGTTTGGGCTATTTAAGGCTTTTTGTTCAGACAAGCAAGGTGAAAAATTAACAACTCTATTTTCAAGAAGCTTGTGTGTAGGAATGAAATTTGATTCTTTATGTTGTATAATTCTAGGAGTTTGCATCCAAAACTTGTACTAAATACGTTTGAATGAAAATTTACAGAACATTCATCATGTAACTTGTTGGCAAAATTCCTTTAAGTATCTACTCCATGCTCTACAAACTTTAAGCAACACACGGGTATGATTACATCTCTTTTTTTATTTTTTTTGTATCTTTTATACTACTTTTTTATGTACTACATATATCTTTTTTTAATGATATCCATTACCTGGTCCCTTCCCTTACCAATAGATTACCTTATGTGCAAAGGACAAAAATGACAATGAGTTGGCCTTCAATTTCTAATCTTGCTCTCACATTGGACACATTCTACAAGATACAGGTGGATTTTGGTTTATTTTATACACATCTTTTTTGGCACATTACCTAAATGTCTTTGATTACCACAACACGATGCAAAGTTTGTATAACTTTATCCAATTAATAGTTAGTTGTCCATTGCTCCATATTGAACCTTCACTTCAACATAGCTAATCCTCTTGTTGTATCAATACATTACCTTATGCTCCAAAGAAACAAAGTGGAAAATGGGCACCATTCAACTTGTAGACTTCTTCCATTCATCTAATTCTACAACATAAAGGTGTGTTTGCTACCTTCTTTATGCACAAATCCACTTTTCCTGCATTATGTAAATATGATACACTACAACAATAAGCTACAAAGTTTTCATGATATTTTAATCTTCTTATTGACAGTTTTTTTTTACTGTTTCATCCTCACTATAGTTGATCCTCCCCTCTTATCAATAGATTTCCTTTTCTACCAAGAAAGAAAGTGACAATTAGGTGCCCTTCAACTTGTAGTTTTTCTCTTCCATCCACTTGGTTCAACAACATAAAGGTACATTTCCCCTCCCACAACTACTAGTTCAAAATTAATTCATTTTGTTTTCTTTATTTGATACATTTCAATTTACTATGCACTAATCCAAAATAATTTTCTCCCTACCGCTACAAGTCTCCCATAGCTCCATTGCAAAGAACAACCCCACCATATTGCTTCTACAACAGTCAAGTATAGTTTTTAAATTTTTTTTTGCATTTTTGATTGTTTGCAATCTTGTAAAATTTGTCTACATTGCCCTCATTCTACAACATAGAGGTCCATTAGTGCTACCCCTTAGCTTGTACTCTTCCTCTTTCATTGGTCTAGTTCTACAAAATACAAGTCTTTTTGATGCCTTCTTTATACACAAATCTTCTCTTTCACATAATACACTGTTGCATCAAGGTACACAGTTTTTACAATATTTTAATCTTTTTAATGACATTATTGTTTACTCTTTTGCAACCAATGCAACTAATCCTCTTCTATTTTCAACATGTTTCCTTATGTGACAAACAAAGAAAGTGACACTAACGATTTCAACATTTCACTAGTCCACAACAACCATCATCCCTCCCATGTTACAGGTGTAGTTCCCTATTATCCCCAATTAAAGATCTCAAATTTCATGTATCTGAATACTTCTGTTCAATTTTCCTTTCTTTTTTATATACATCTCTAAAAATTTATGTTCACTTTGGTATTATTTTGTCATAAAATCACTTTCACATATTCTAATCTTTGTTTTTTCCCCTTTCGCTATCCATAGATGCTACTTTGTCTATCTCTCATATACTCAACATTAAGTAAAAATAATACTCACTTCAACCCAACTACAATACAAACTAAGTTTTTGATTTTTCATTGACACTTCTATGTTCAAGTGTATTTAACTCACCTCAATGTAATGTCCAAACTAGAAGCATATAAATTATGTATGTATTACATGTAAAAACAGATTTTATGGAATTTTCAAATAAAAGTTCTATACATTGACATAAGGCAGAGACTATTTATAGGGTCCCTGCAATCAATTTTCAGGGCTATCGGTGACTCTATTGGGGAACTGATAGCCCTGAAAATTGATTGCATGAGAATTTTCAGCTTTGAGCTTAAATATTGATCTATCTAGTTTTATTTGTATCCTATGTCAAGGTTCAATGTCTTGGGTTTAGGGTTTATCAATTTATCCTAAGCTTTGTGAAGAAAAACCCTAACAATGTTATATCTAACACAAGGCAGATACCAAGTTGTCTCTGCCTTGTGTCAATGTCTTGGTCCCAGCAGAGTCGCCATTTTTGTTGGTTCCCAAAATAAAATGGGTTTACATTGACACAAGGCAGAGACCAAGTTGTTTCTTCTAAATATCTATGGAAAGCCACTTCCAACTATTAATATTCTTCAGAATTGGACCAACAATAACAAGGATACAAGATCCTTCTGCACTTTGGGCTCTGCAAAACCCGAGAGGGTGATCCCCATGCCAATTTGTGATTTCTATGCCACGCTCACAAATTATACATGAAACAAAACAAATAATCTCATATAAAGGTTCGACAAAAAGGGAGAATGCTCAGGAATGGCAAATTCCTCAGTGATCCTCAACCAGTTTGGAGGATGAGATGATTAAAAACATATGACAACATACATGTAAATGAAAATATTCTGATATTCAACAAATTATAGAAAATAAGTGGTGATTCCGAACAAAAAATCAACATCAAGATAATTGCTTAGCTATGATCAGTTCCTTACTCCATTGGGTACATGAATTCATACTGCATAACATGCATTTCGACATAATTTATCTAAAAACATATAAACCAAAGATAATATTGCCTTCCAATACATCATATTTGCAACCCCAACCCAAAACTACTTATGAAAATCCCTGCAAATATCCCTACCACTCTGCAATTCTACTCAAGCATTTAATTGGCCCCTTAGACCAAAGCATGAACAAAAAATACATACACCGCAACAATGCAATGAATGATAAAATACTTGATGATATGCATTCAAAACATGACAGAATAATACACTGGAGAGAAATGGGTTTGAATTATATTTCCATTGAATAATTCGGTTGTCTCTATCAGAATACAATTCATACATAACTCCTTCAAGAACCTACAGAATTACAGACATAAGACTCTTTCTATTTTTCTCTGCAAATGACCTCTTACAACTTTTTGTTTCACCTAATCTTTTTGCTATCGGAAATAGAAAATTGGAACACTCAAGGGACCAAAAATCAGAACCTCGTCTCATAACCCTGAATTCCCTTCTATAAAAAAAAGGGGAGCAAAAAAGCTTTAGGCCAGAGGAGACACTTGTCATCTCAATATGATTAGACACAACTGCATTATGTTACACAAATATTTCATCCTTGATTTCGCTCATGTAGGATCAATGTCTGCGATCGCTTCTCTAAAACTCATGATGAATTTTACCACCACTTTTGTTATACTGGTTCAAAAATATCTGCCACTAGAAGACAAAAAAAGTTATATCAAACTGTTTGCAATCTTTATTCATCATTCAGATACATACTACTCCATGCACTAAATTATTCATCGGATGGCCAATCAAAACTCATGAATTCATCAACTTTTGTCCTTTATGGAACATATTTAATGACTACTTTGTTTGCTTCTCTTTCAAAAGTTTCAAAAAATGATCCTATGGCAATTATTTTATCCATGATACCCTCCAGCATATCCATGTTTATCCCTTCACATATCATTTCTACATGGGTACTGATGACTCTTTGTGCTTCCTCCTTCCAAAATTGTAGAGGTTTGATTGCCCCTTCTTTATCTTCAATATCTGGCAAAAGAGTTTTATCCAACTCACTGAAACTTTTCATCAGTTCCCTTACCTTTCTTTCTATATTTTTTGGCAAAATTTGGGCTTCTTGAATTGATTTTACCAACAAGTATGTTGGTTGGAGTGTATGTGGTCTCTCAACATGATACTTAGAGGCCATGGACATTATTCTAAGCTCATTTCCTCTTTGCAGCCACTTTGTAAACAAAGAAATTGCCACTTCTTTATCATCATCAAATTTTTGAACAACATTAAATAACAAATAATATAAGGCATGAACACTATATAGCCCACTATCAACTTTCTCAT
Source organism: Cryptomeria japonica (assembly GCF_030272615.1). Taxonomy (NCBI): domain Eukaryota; kingdom Viridiplantae; phylum Streptophyta; class Pinopsida; order Cupressales; family Cupressaceae; genus Cryptomeria; species Cryptomeria japonica. The sequence continues at coordinate 320,910,375 of NC_081406.1, read as the reverse complement.
TCAAATGAGTTAGCACTGAGCTAACTATATCCTTTTTGTTGTCTGACTGATTGATCTTCTGATTCTTTCAGCTTATTTTCTAATTCAACGATATTTTCTAAAAGTTGAGACTGAGTTGGTTCAGTTGATCTTGTAGCTTCAGGCTCATCATCATCATCATCATATGGGACTAATGACATACTAGGGATACCATACTTGTACCAGGTTGAACTGCTTCTTCTCCCTGGACCACATGTAATGACCTAGATGTTGATGGCTCATATGGCCCTGTAAGTGCAAGAAAGGAAACCTTTATTTGTCCATGCTTAAGGAGTTGCACTCTCATTTGTAACTCCACACACCTTTGTTGAGATGCATTGTAATCACTGAAAAGTTTATCAAACTTTCTTATCAGCTTCGCCTTTTCCAAGGCCTATCTTTTTGCAGTCTCATATGCCAACTTAGCAACATCAACATTCAACTTTGTAGCTTCTACACTTGATGTGTTAGATGCTCTTTTTATAATAAGGCTTCCCCTCAAATTAGGGTTTAAATCACTGATGTTAGGCTTTCTAGGTCCTTCCTCTAGCACCCATATTGCCAAGGTTGCATAATCATCCACAAAATCTGATCCTTTTAATGCCAACCTTGCTTCCTCCTTTGAATTGAAATGCTAACCTTTTTATTTTATGATTGTATCAAAATCCATTGCATCTGCTATGTCCCATTCTGGTAAAATTAGGACTCCAGCCTGACTTATAATCTTCCTGCCCTCATCAACAATGAATTCCTTAAATTCTTCTATCATCTCATTCTTGACTTCTTCTTGATTTTCTTGATCAGATCTATTTGGCCTTTGGGCCTTTTTCTCAATAATTATTCTTTTGTATTCTTCAATCTTCATCTTCCATACTAGTTGCCGAAAGGCTGGGCTCCTCACAAAAGTGTCATCTTCAAGGAACTTATCACATGCCTCTTTTCTTGCATCCCTGAAAGCTTTACCTTGGATATCTAAAGGAGTGAGGTCCAACTCCAAATTAGGGGGAAAAGGAGGAACATCGAGTTGCATTTTTGCATTTGTTGCTATGAACATATCTTCATCCTTTTGTTCCTCATCCTGCCTTACAGGTGACGAAGAAGGACTTTTGTCTGAGTCTTCAAGGTCAATGATCTTGATTCCTTGAAAAGGCTTGATTTGCATTTTCGGGGAAGGCTTTGTCCTCATTATCTTTTTACCCTTTCTCCTTACTAACCTTTCACTGTCATTGTTGCTCTCCTCTTCATCACTTGTTTCTTCTCTTGCTCTTTTCTGAGAAGATTCACGAATAGGTCTCCTCTCCACCATGCCACCTACTCTTTGAGACAAAGGAGGTTGTGATCTTGACTGTTGTCGGCCATGAACCTCTTTAAGTTTGGCTATCTTCTCCTTTAAAATCAACTTTAATTCATCAAAATTGTTTATAAAAAAGATGACCTTAGCACAAAATGGGGTAAAATCCTTCACTGGGTCATATTTTGGATCCATCTTTTGAATTGGAGCCCATAACTTTTTGAAGATTATCCACATTTCTTTCCTCCACTCTTGAGTCATGAAATCAAATTCATTTCTAATTATGTCCTCAAGAAAGTTATGCTCATGAGGCAATAAACTTCCTTTTATTCTTGTTTTGAAGACATTGTAGAACCCCTTAGGATCACTGTGTCTAGCTATACTCACCCCCAAATGATATGGAGCAAAGAATTTATCAAAATGTTCGTATCCTCCCTTCAAAATTACAAAATAAGGGATGATAGTGTAATCTAAGGAAAATTGTTCCTTTACCCCTTCCCTTTAATTCCTTGGCATGAATGCATCCTATCCGTCACATTACCTCAACAAAACACATTCTCAAAGGAACGTTGAAAGGGAGTGCATGTGGCTGTCTAGAGAAACCATAGATTCTGATAACAATACTCACAGGATAAGGGATAAAATCCCCCCAATTGTGCTCAATCCTGACAAGTGACAACCTCTCTTTGGGTCTTACAAAATCATGTAATTCTTTGGGAATTCTTGGCGAGTTTACTGTCAACCTTTGCCTCAACTTAGAAGCAAAATTGTTATCAAATTTTACAAAGTTGGCCTCCTGTCTATCCTAAGACATATTTGTGCTCCAAAGCTGCACTGGAATCTCCTTATTATCAATTGTCCTTTTGAAGTTCATGGTACCCTCAAAGTAATCTACGTTCCTAAACAAGAACATATGCATGAGTAAGGAATACCAGAAGAATTTAGCACTAGCCACTTCATTTTTAATATCCTGTAACCCCTCATTAATCTTTTCTTCAAGGTAAGGGGCAAAGTAAATAACCATTGTATAATTTGGATGCTGAATTTGCATGGCCATGTACATAAAATCAGGTGGCATCACTATAATTGGATTGAAACCCAATATCTGACACAGAGAGAAAAAGGTATCTTGAAAGTAGGGGGCAAAAGCACCAATAGGGAATGGCTCCTTTGAGCTAGGGCCAATATGGTATGTTGTGCTCCCTGCTCTAGCCAAATGCATTGGAAGGAAATCACTTCTAATGAATTCCTTCATCTTATAGTACTCTACTTCTTGCTCATTCAGGTCTACCTGCACCGGGCTTGTAGATGGTTCATACAAGTAAAAAACCTCCTGAAATTCTTCCCTTCTGATTGTCAACAAAATCTCTCCTTCATTTCCCCTAATAACCCTCGAGATAGGGTCATATCAGTTTGCAAACAACTTTGAGTAGGTCAACATCCATAAAGACACCTAACACTACTAACTTACCCAGATCATATTGCCAGGGACTGGATAGTGGGGAATGCAAGTTCCTCTGTCCACACCATAGTTTGAACATTTCTGATCTAGTCAGTGGTATACTAACATCCGCCAAGCAGAATGCTTTATCGATTAACCCTTCCCCTAGGGTTTTTCCACTCACAAATCTCTGCCCTTGCTGTCTATCATTTGTCGAGGGCTTCAATTGGTCCAAGAAATCATCATAGAGATTCTTTTTCATGTAGTCAATTTGTCCTGAATGTTTTCGTAAGGGAGCCATCTTTCGAACTAGGGTTTTCTATTACAACTTCAAATTGAGAAAGAAAAAACTAGGGCTAACACAAGATTTAAATTACAATAGTAATTTAAGTAAATTTCACTATTCTCTGTTTAGCTTCTAACCCTAGAACAATTGAAATTCTTCTCTTATAATTTCATGCACAATTTATAACATCAATTTGTTTAAAAAAAAAATGAAGGAGCTCAGACAAACTTACTGTTTCAATTTCACCAGAGGGATAGCAATTTTGTGTTGCAAGGAATCACTTCAACCTTCTTCAGCAGCAGGAATATCTTCTGGATTGCTATGAAATCCTTTAAGAATCAAGAACAGATTTTAAGAGTACTTTTATTGCTGCCTGGAATGAAATGCCAATGTCTCATCCACCATTACTACTCGCGCGAGCAAAACAACGGTTCTTAACTTGCATTTGAAAAGTTTAAAACCTGACCGTCGATCATCTTTCAAGTTGACAAATCTTACGAACCAAACCATTCAATCTGACAATTACTTTCCAATGTGGCAAGCGAGTCCATCCTTGGCATGATGTGGCACATCCAATTCATCGCCTATTTCACCACCTTCAGTGACTACACCATCAACTTTCCTTGGCCCGCCTTGGACATGTGGCATCATCTCGTGATGTTGCGGTCCATAATCTCCTTGCATCTTTTGATCACGGGATCACCGAAACTGTCAGATCTGCTCTCTATTTACTTTCTATCTACACCGGTCACTTAACAAAGACCGCTAACTCCCGAGCATTTTTTTTAGACCACAATTAAAACATTACCGCTTGATATAAGCACATGCAGAAATATTCATTTCTAGTAACTCAGGTTTTAACCGCTGGGAACCGGTAATATCAAGATTTGAAAAGTCAAACTATCGGCTCACCTTTCTCCTCTGATCAGATGTGGCATCATCTCGTGATGTTGCGGTCTTTATTGTCCTTGCACTTTTGACCATGGGGAAGCGTGGACCATCAGATCTGTCCCGTCTTTATCAACTGGTCGAAATATTTAGGAATTTCGGACTTAGGAGAATTATGAGTGCGAACACAAACATTAAAAGGAGGCCGACTATAAGGACAATTTTGTGTGACTTAGGAAAAGCATTTCATAGACCGGTCTAACACAACTTAGCGCTTAGGAAAGAAAATGGCCCCGCCAACAAAATACAACCCTCAACCTTTAAGTGGGAAAAAGGTAACGACAAAACATAAAAGGCTCAAAGATTTTTCTTTTATACCAAGACTTAACTAGAAATCACAACCCCTAAAACCCTAAACCTTGAAACCTTGATAGAGGGCCTAATAAAACTAGAATGACCAAAATTTTGAAAGACTCAATTTTAGGTCCTATCACTCACCTCAACGCAATGTCCAAACTAGAAGCATATAAATAATGTATGTAATACATATAAAAATTGATTTTATGAAATTTTCAAATAAAAGTTCTATACACTGTTTGTATTTGCATATCTCCCTACTTCTGTATACTCATATTTCATTGTAGAATTTAATCATTTCTTTTCCGCAATAAGAACTCCATTGTTCCAACAACTTCATATTAGTGCTACAGTGAATGAAAAAAACTCTTGCGACTGCTAGGGGAGAGGGGCCAATAGGTGATAGGGGTACCAATACATGTTATGGTACATGGACACTTTTAGACCAATGGTGGTGCCCTAAAAATGTCATGTCAATGCTTATCCCCAAAAAAGTACCTTTAAAATTAAAAAACAAACCAATGATGTGATGCCACATCAGCACACAAGTAAACATGACTTAGTGCAACCTATAGATCTTATGACAATTTGGGACACCTTCACAAAAATGCATGTTGATGTGGCATCATGTGTCACCATATGAACTTGAAATTTTGTTTTTAAGTAGGGGACTTGAAGTTAGGGTGAGCATGTACTGGCTCCGCTTCCCTAGTATTTAAATCATTTTAAAAAAATTATAATTAAATAAAGTATTTAAATTTATTTCCAAATGAAAAAAATAAGAAGAGAATACTCCACATTTTCAGGGAAAAGAGACATTTTATATGATTATTTTCCTCTCTTTCTCGTAATGATAAATTGCCAAAATGATCTGCAAAAAAGTAAATGTAATCATAATAAAAAATTCATTGTCATTTGTGTTAAATAATATGTTTAACTTCCTTGAACTTTTCAAATAAAATAATTTTCCCCATCACACGTCCCAATATCCGCCGAACACTGAAAGGTGCAGGGTTATTCCAGAGCCGTTTAATGTCTAGCGCCTTTGCGCCATGGATTTTTACAGTGGTAAAACCTAGGAAACGGGAAAAACGAAAAATGTCCGCATTGAGAAGCGCAAAAACTGTACTGTGAATTGATACACCCACATTGACTGAGATTCAATTTGAGGAGAATTGTAAAGCATAATAGTAATAATGACATTGACTAATTTGGGCAGTGGGCCTCTCAAATTTCACTGGCATGCGAGATAATGGCTTTTCTTACCGAAATTTGAGGTGGGTGGAAGAATTAATGAGTACCCATTCAAAACAGAAAAAAGACCATACACCACGCCGCATATGATATCATAAAAATACGAGCTTTCTTTCTTTCTTTCTTTCTTTTTCTGTACTTGATACTTTTTAGACGGACAGTCGGCACTGTTGTAGACATCATTTCAAATAATGAGCACCTCACCGACAAAGTGATGCAGACCACAGTTGTGTCAGGACACCCATACTGAATGAATGTGCTCAGGGAAGTGAAAGCTGCAAAGGGGCAAAGGGATGTGACACTTGTTCAACTCAAATTGAATTTACAGCGTTGCAGATGGCAGGTATTGTTAGGTGCTTCTGTTTTCTTGAGGAAAAATTTGAAAAAGATCATTTCTTCACAAAATTCATTTCTTGAGCTCCATGTGACAATGTAAGACTGAAAAAGCATTTTTGTACGAATGCATTTAATAAAAGGCTTTATTACGTGCCAAAAAGTCTGAAGAACTTGACGCTATTAAATTCCTGTCTCAACTTCCTCGGTGGATTTACATGTGAAAAAAATACATAAACAGTGAACTCCATGTGAGCTCCTCTTTTCCCGGAAATCTCTCTGACACAAATGATTTTAAAATTCACCAACTTCTACTCTGGAGTCCAATGGTACACACTGCTTTATACTAAAGAATATATCCTCGAATGTCTATAGTGCAACTCCCTATGCCGTTAACGGAACGTAGATCTACATCTCGGTTTCTGTGATCTGATCTGGCTGATAATGCCCTTCTTTTTGTGAACAGGGGAGGGAAAGTGTATATATAGATGGCTTGCCCAATGATTTTTCTGTGACTGGAAACTGCAATGGAAGCTTTCAAGAGTTACAGATCATGGAGTTTTGTCTCTTTATTCATTGTGATCCTTTTCTGGGTCAGCACTGTGCATGTTGAGTATGCTGGTGCTAGAAACATCACCGTGGGAGGAAATAATGGATGGCATTATGGTTACAACTACAGTGACTGGATCACAAAGGTCGGCCAAGTTTATGTCGGTGATTGGCTGGGTAAGAATTCCATAAAACCCATGGCTATAAATGATATAACTGGTTGTAGGATTTTAATCTTGGCAGTTTTCCTGGATTTGGTTGTATAAGTTTTTCCTTCATCAATGTTTTCAGCGTTTATTCTATAATCCATCAATGTTTATTCTGATTTTGTATTTGTTTGTATTGTAGTTAAGATCTAAGTCACGACATCATTAATCTATCAATGTTTAAGATCATAGTTTGTAAAACATTAACATTTGTGAAATTATAATACTTTGTATTTGATTGTCTTGTAGTTAAATTTTAGTCATGACACCACTAATCTATTGATGTTTGGGATCATACTCCATAATTTATCATCAGTAGTAGAATTAGAATACTTTAGAATACTTTTTATTTGTTTGTATTGTAGTTAACTTCTAGTCATTGTCAATAATTTATCATTTTCTTTTGGATCATATTCTATAATCCATCAATGTTGGTGAAATTGCAATACTCTGTATTTGTTTAGGGTAGTTTAGTTCTTATCACAGCACCATTAACCTTTTAATATTTTAGTTCTAGTCGCAAGAACCATTAACCTATTAATATTTGGGATCATATTTCTGCATATCATATTTAAGTTTTTAAACATCATTTTCCATAATCCAATTTAATGTTTGTGGAATTGAAATACTTTGTATTTGTTGGTGTTGTAGTCAAGCACCGTTAATTCATCAATGTTTCTGATCATATTTCATAATCCATCCAATATTTGTGAAATTGGAATACTTTGTATTTGTTTGTGTTGTAAATAAGATCTAGTGGCAGCACCATTGATCTATTAATATTTCATATCATATTTCATAATCCATCAATGATTGTGAAATTGGAATACTCTGTGTGGGTCTGTGGTAGTTTAAGTTTTAGTTAGGGCACCATTCTATCAATGTTTTGGATGAAAGTTCATAATCTATTGTAGAATTGGAATACTTTGTATTTGTTTGTGTTATAATTAAGTTCTAGTCATGATACCATTAATCTATCAATATTTCAGATCATATTACATAATCCATCAAGATTTGTAGAATTAGATTACTTCATATTTATTTATATTGTATTTAAGATCTAACCACAATACCATTGGTTTAGAGGCATCTATGATCTCGATTAAATAACTTGTGTATTGCATTTAGTACATCAGATCTGATTCCACTGAAACAACCTATACATTTTCTACAACTATATAATTTTTTATTTCATTTATAACTGATTTTAAGTTTTTTTTGTTTTGCAGTGTTTAAGTACCCTGCTCCAACATCAAACTCGATGGCTCACAGTGTTGTGCAGATACAAAACAAGGCCCGTTTCAAGAAATGTAATGTTGGTGCTGCAATAAAACTGGCAGGTCCAACTCAAGGGACTGGAAATGGATTCCATTTTAGATTGAAAAGGGTCAGGCATTATTTTTTTGCTTGTGGGCTAGGCAATACAAGGCACTGTACTGTTGGCCAAATGAGGTTTGGCATTTTACCAGTGGTGAAAACAGGTTAAGGCCAGGCAAGATGCAGTGCAATATCTTTATTTAAATAAATGAGTGGCAGTTTCTTTCATTGCCAAATTTATTTTGGCATTGTTGAATGATGAGTGGGACCCTTCGTCTCCTCCTCTTATTGTTTTTATCGTTTAGAAATTGTGTTATGTTTGTTGTGCAGTCTGAGGTGTGATTTTATATCCACCCACTTTTTATGAATACAAATATAAAAAAATTATTTTTCATAAATTTTGAGTTTTTGTCATATCAAAATAGTGTTTGAAAATGACACATGTGCACTACTGGGATGCATATTGTATTTAAATGTATGATAGGTATTTGTTGCAAAAGGTGCATTGTTCACCATGTTATAATATAAAATTAATATTATTTCTTGTGTATTTAGGAGATCTAGAAATGTGTGCTTCACATGAATCAAACATTCCACGATCACTTTATATGTTGTATGGAATATTGAGATAAATATTTAGTTCTTTAAGATTTCAGACCATTATGCTGAATCAAATGATTCAAATCATTCAAAATCTTGCTGCTCCCATGAATCAAATAAGATTGCCTTGAGCTTGAGAGTAGTTGTTAGTATGCAGGATGTATGGTTGCCCTGAAGTGTTCCCATGAATTCCATCTCTCATTGTGTTGGTCTCCACTAGAGTGAAGCTGCAAAACTAGTTTTGTTACATGAATGCCTGACAATTAATCACAGGTGACCAAGTGAGGCTGACTATTGTGGCACATAATGTTTAATCCTTCCTCACTCACAATAAATAGTACACAAGAGCAGAGACCCACAATAATACAGTGGAAAGCAATGAAAGAAGTCATAGGCATGGATTTGGCTTAGAAGAGGGGTATTTAGTTCAAATTCAACCAATGGTGTGAAAATATGAGAGCAAATGAGTGGAGAAGGCTTAGTGGGTGTTCTCATAAATAAGAGAAATTGCAAGAAGACTAAGACCCAGCTGGACGGGGAAACACCAAACTAATAGTTACAGTCTCCACCATTTGCAAAATAATCACTCCCATTGTAACTTCAATATTGATATCAGTCATTAACTCTATAATCAATTCATTGGCTGACATAACTCATCTATACTTGGAATGCAATTTTGAGGTGTCGATACCTTATCATGTTTAATTAATTCAATAATCAATGCATTTCCTATTGCAACTTTTATCTCACGTTCCTATGCTGTGATTGGAATTCCTTTGCTTTCTATGTCTTAAATAAATTCGCAAAACCAGTGATTCTGAAATACATGTTATAAAATCCAAAAGCTTGCATGTTTCACATAACATACCATGAATGTTTTCTAATACTTTGCAATAAGAGTCTATATATTTCAATCATATTCGAGAACAAGATCATTGTTATCATCCTAAACAAAGTTGGCATTTGACAATGACAAACAGTGGTCAGATTTTGAACTGGAGAATAAATAGCACATGAAATGCAGTTATGACAGAAGCAGCAATAAATCAAGATGTGATATGTAAAATGAAAGTTGGGAAGGGAAAGACATGCATAGAATAATCAGAGTGGAGATACTAATCGAAGCCATAAAATCTCCCAAGAAAGGGAAAAAGCCTAAGATAGGTGTTCCACCTCCTTTAACCCATGGTTTCACTCTGTTCTTTGATGGTAGCATCTTAGGGGAGCCCAAGATTGGCTGGGGGAGGAGGAATCATTCTGCTCAACAACTAAATTTATTAAGAGATAATGTTGTTTCTGGAATAAATTGTGTAAAGATTTTTAAAAGGATTTTTCTTTGGCTCTTTTCATCCCGATGATAGATCATGAAGTGTGTTGTTGGCTAACAGATTGTGCCCTTCCTTAATTTCGCAGTGAATGACTCATGTATGCCCTTATTGAAAGGCAAATGAAACCAACAGTTGGGTGAACCAATTATTGGTTTACCCTCTGCATAAGGGTGCAGCTTCCCGTATGATATTCAATGAATTTTTAAACATAAACTAACATTAACTTCACTTTTAACCGGAAAGCGAGAAATGCATTCCACATTCATTTGTCAACACCATATGAATGTTGCAAAGATAAATACTATATATGCAAAGCCCACATACTTGCAATCAAATCAATTCCATTTCACGGAACTACCCTTATTAACGAAATCAAAATATCATGGACTCTTATCGAGTCTCTCTCATGCCTCAAAGGACAAGGGGGATCAGAATATCCAAGCGGATTCTATTCATTAGATTCATTCACAAATATTCATTCAAACAGATAAATGGATAATTAAGAAGGTAACAAATTCTGCACATAAACATGAATCACAACAAAGATTCGCTTTCCAAATTCAAACACAGATTTGAAAATGACAGAAACTGTATCATTTCATTCACAGATAAAAATGTCTTCCTTGAGAATCCATAACATGCCAAAAAAAAAAAAAAGTTTGCTAATTCATCTAAAAGTTTTTCAGACTCCCAAAGTCCTATGAAAAATGCATATATAGACACAACCTGGCCAACAATTAATAAGGGAAACATAGAATTTTTACTTTCCGCCCCGCAGTTTCAAAGTAGTTTTTAAAACAGAAAAACTGAACCTAGTCTTCCTAACGGGAAAAAGCCAAGAATAAAAATTAAGAAAACATTTGGCCGAGCTGAGAGGCACTTTTATCGGCTTCGGGAGACATGGCAGCGGTGGCTTTCTTCCAATCTACATGAGTTGCGGAGAACTTTCGGATAAGCATAGAATGTGGGAGGCCGATATGGGTGATCCTTTGTTTCCACACTTCTCTTTCTCTGTGGACCTGCTCCACCTGATTAGCATGGTTGCCCAAGTGTTCGATGCAGAGGAATAATAGGGATTCAATTTTGGCTGTGGTTGATAGATCACTTGAAATCAATGCTTTCGCCTCCTTCATATAATTGATCTTACCCTCAAATGATTCTGTTATTACTTCAAGACTTTTGATGGTCTTTCCATCTTCTTTTAGGCACTTAATCCCTATGCATTTGAGGTCATTCTGCATTGATGTGATCAGTTTGGCAAGGTGATTCATCAATTTAGCCAATTTACCATATGCCTATTGTATTATGAAATTCCTTCATTCTATATTCTTTTTGCAGACATAAATAACATTATCATCAAGACTTGGCATAGGTTTTTCATTCAAGAATTTCATCACTCCATATATTTGTACCTCCTGCATTTGCCTTGTTGTTGTTGTCCATTTAGATTCCTCCTTTTTCCAACCTGCGATTTCTGTCTCCAATTCCTTCATAACCAACTAAGCTTTTTCATATACCTTGCTCAGATTAATGAAATATTTTGTCCCTAACTTATGAACTCCCTCAATCCAATCCATGAAAACTTTGGTAATCACTTTGCATTTTTGAATCTGCTCAAGGGCCTTCTGATTTGTCGGTGATTTAGGGTCGAAGGAAGATGGTATTTGAGACAGGGGCTACAGATGTGAACCACTGATTGCTTCTATGTACTCTTCCATATGTCTCAATGTCTCTTTTAGTTTCTGCTTATCTTTCTCATCCTTCCAGGTCCTAGTGACAATTCTTTTGGTCGATGCCTCCAGATGATAGACATTTTCTGCCCTCGTTCCCGCTCCAAGGTTTACTTTTTCGATGGAAAAGTCTTTTGATGAAGGACTTCCTATAGCTGCATCTACATTTCGATGAGCAATTTTTGTTGTCCAATTCTTAGTATCTTCGTCAAAATCTTATTTTGACATGGTCTTTAATCTCTTAGTCTTTGGAGTCCTTCCTAGAATTTTCTTGACCATATCATCTATTGGTACCTAGAGAGGAACTATGTTCCTCTTCTTGCTGGTCAAGGTAGCGTCTAGCCAATGAGGATGTTCACTACCAGTTTCTTGTCAGTTCGATCTTTCGCTAGACCAAGAGTGGGTACCATCATGTAGTTTGACATATCAGTCTCCTCTACTCCCATGCCTTCTGTATTACCTACTTCCACATTGGTTATTTTGAGCTCCCTCTCTGCCATTGTGTTCTCGGATTTAGGGACTGAGGCTAAGTCTACAATCACCTTAGGTTCCTTCTTGCCTTTCCCTCTGGTTTTGGATCTTGTAATCCTTGGTGATGACTGCTCTTCCAATAAGACCTTGGCACTACCAACTTCTGGCTTAACTTGTGAATCACCTGCAAGACAAAGCTCAGTATGTTGGTTAGATGAAACTTTTCAGACTGGAACATGGTTTCTTCTGATGGTTAGTTCTCCAAGTCTCTACTGCCTTAACCATTGTTCAGTCCCGTGTATGACTGGGAAGGATGTGACTCTTATTTGATCTTTCTCATCTTGATTCCAATCAATTTCAAGAATCGGAGTCCCCTGTATAGCCCGTGTATAGTGGAGGTCCACCAAGTCTTCCCCTGTATCTTCAACTTCTGAGATGTTCATCTGCAATCCAAAATAACTTATCTGATGCACAGTGAACCGAGAGAACATTCTCCTACGTACTTCAAATCCATCGGCACAATCTGCCCAAAAATCCTCTAGTTCAGGTACATGACTGGACCCATCTCTAAGAACCAAATGCTCTCGTGCATATCCTTTACTATCAAAGTTTTGTCGGGGAACATAGTATTTGAGATTTAACTTCTCAAGATCAACCTCCAGATTCAGTGCATTTGACACTATTTTGCAAATATAATTGTTAGGATTCCCATAGATACTGAGAGGGGGGAGTGAATCAGTATCTAACCGGTGATAAGAATTTCTTAAGTTAAAACATGCAGAACATAAAATAGCAGAATACCGGTATGCAAGAATTAATGCAATAAACAGAATCAGAAACATCCACATGAAAAGAACACCATAACACAAGATGTTTAACGAGGAAACCCGGCGTGGGAAAAACCTTGGTGGGATTTGTGACCCACAATATTCACTCACTAGCCAATAAGAGAATATTATTTACAATAGGGCCCTGCACATGCAGGAAGGCCAACTGCCTAGAGCTCATTGCTCAATGAGAAGTCACACTGACTTACAATGAGGATTATACTAATCCAATGACTTGTACTGCTTTACAATAGCATCTCCAATGCCAGATTCAGTACCGGTTCTAACTCTGTTCTTTACATATACCCTTGACCTGTAATTCGCACATTAGGTCTACCTAATAATTTTCTTTATGCTTGCTACATTACCTCTCTAAATGTCTACAATGATCTCCTTTATATACAAGAGTCATTTTACAATTTGCCAAGTTGGCTTACAATAATAAACAAAATATTACATATCAAAAGTCTTGTCGGCCTCTATGTCGGTATACATCTTTTCTTCTGTGCCGGTGCCAGTGCCGGTGTAGAGTGATCTTGTTGATGCCAATGCACTGTCTTGCTTGTGTAATGCTTTGCCGGTATGATGTCTTGCCGGTGCCATAGGATTGCAAGGTTGCCATCAATGACAAAACCTTTAATCACATACAATGTCTCATTGGAGTGTCCATATGCCAACAATAATGGCCTAGCTCCACTGGAAATACAACTCCAGAATCCTTCTTTTTCTACAGTCTTTTTGTCAATATGAGCTAATTGCCGACAGATTTTTGTTAACACAAATTGATCCAATGCATACCTGGGGAGTCTCATGGGTTCACCCTCAAAGCCGCCGACCCTAAAATATGTGAACCGAGGAAATTGAATGAAATAACTCTCATAGGAGCTAGCTAATTGTTTTGCTTCCTCAGACATACGCTGGTTCATATTCCCCTGCAACTCAACAATCAACCTACCAACAAACACATCATGAACCCACCTGAAATTTTCATGACACCTCTTCGCTTGTAAATGTAGGTAATAATCACAAATTATCATATCATCAACAAAAGGTTCGTGATATAGCCCAGGTCATGGCCTAATGCAGGATAAGCAGTAAAACATGTACGAAGTTATGTAGAAATTTTTACTTCCCAGAATATTACTCAAACCTTTATGAAGTCCATCTGCAATCATGTTTGCCCAATCAATGTACCTGTTTTGGTCTAAAATTACTTGGATAAAGAAATACATCCAATCTTCCCAAAAGAAGGCATGTTGGCTACCTTTAACCCTATGCAACAAAATCACAATGTCCCTAACCTCCTTTATCATATGTTCCCAGGTTAAAGGTCTTGAAAGCCTGGAACCTCCCTTTTGAAATTTCAACATCCTATTCTTAGCTATAACACTTCTATATTGGGGTTTCTTCTCGCTAAAATAGCCATGGGAAGAGTTGATGGTCCAATTTTCGTAGGCTTCTCAGGCATGAATTTTAAACACAACCATAATGGTTTCTCTGTTCACATTTAATAATACTCCACCATTGGCATCCCTAATGCACCTGTCCGTCACATCATACCAATTCATACATTCCAAAACCAGTTCCGTACATTGTAGAGCAGACGGGAAGACGATAACTTCTATAAGACCACTATCCACAATCCTCTACATCATGAGAGAATTGGTAGGGTTTCTATCCCTTTCCATAAACCCCTCAAGGTTAGCATGAGTCGGAGATGTATCACCAAACTCTGGGTGAAAACTAATGAGACTGGCTTCGGCAACCATTTTGGGAGGTATTGGTCTCAATTTGACAATTCAACCACTTCAAGACTAAACTATGGCAAACAAATAAACCCAGAACCACCACAACAAGAAATTGAAGAAATCTTCTTTTCTATATGTGAAATGAAAGAAATGGCCAAGACTAAACTCACCTATCATAAACTGAGCCGCTTCCGAGCTTGAGAAGCAGAGAGGTACTTTTCCTTCTCTAAATTGTTTGTTTTCTAATTTGGCTTTTCAAAACAAGTTTTAAAGTACTTTTATATGATTAGAATGAAATTCGGTGACACAATCCCCATATTGCTTATGCGTGCGAGATAACTTTGAAAAGACAATTCCTGATGCATGCATTAATTACACATTAGTTCGTGAAATTACCTATCAAAGTAATCATTACATTCCATTTTGAAAAGTCACGACTTGCTTAGAAAAGCGCTTCAAGTGCTCGAAATATTCCTTCGCTGAACAATGATGCCCATCTTCTTACATCACGTCTTGCTTGATCTTTGAGCCTAGTGACTGAAAAAATTGAACCATGGAACCACTGAACTGTTGAACCATAAAGGTTCACTAGTTCAAGGTTCAATTAGGTAGCACAAAGGACTAAGACATTCAGACCCCAAACAAACTTGACTGACTAATGACTTCATTGAACCAATGTACCTATGAACCTTTGAACTTAACAGATTGGTTCAACGAAGAAAAGGTTCGACTTTCAATTACATGACTTACAAAATGGGGCCGAAAGACAAAGACGATTTTGACTACAACCACGGGAAACTTTCAAAACAATAAAAAGTCCGCAAGGGAAAAAAACTTACATAGGGGAAACAATGTGGAATACGGGAGTAACAAAGTGTAATTCAAAACATTGATTCAAAAATATTTACATAATTTAATCCAATAACAATAATATCTCGATATCATGAATTGTAGAAATCTCTAATCACTAACAAAACTTATGGTCTTGGCTTTACTTTTAACAATAGAGCTGAAATCCAGGGTTTGAAATTGGGTCTTTCTCTAGCCAAAGATGAAGGCATTGAATCCTTAAAGAGTATTCATGAATTTCCCAGCTAATTATTAATGCGGTTACCAAGACTAATTACAAACTAATCAACATTGCTTACATTGACAAAAGCATCCAAATCCTTCTTAATCAATTTTTTTGGGTTGAATATCAGCATATCCAAATGAGTCAGAATAAAAAGGTTGTCAGGATGGAAAACATTGGACATTGTTTATAGGCTGATTCTCTTCACAATTGGTGTATTTGTGATGATTAATGGGCTTGTCTTTGTTCTGTTCATTATTTTTGTGGTATACCAGGCTCAAAAATGGCATAGTTTTGTTCTCATTCTTTTAGCATTACTGATGCTCATATGGTTTTGTAGGATCTGTGCGCTAAAAGCAAGCATCAAACTTCCTTATTTAACATTTATGAGAGAGAGATTTGCAGACCAACGGTTTTTCTGATGATCTTCATCTATTTGGCCTTCACAATCAATTCTGAACATCTTCAAACTTTGGGTGGTTGACTTTTTTGGTTTAGTCTGATATCTGTATTCTTTGTGCATAATGAAACATTTAAAAAAGTTCGGTGCTAGATATTAATCTATTTAATATGTTATCCATTTTCTTTTTTGTTGGGATCCAAGAACACTGAGAGGGGGGTGGGGGGGAGAATCAGTGTTCTGCCGGAATGAACAGTTTTTAACTTGCTAGACCATGCATTTATAAACCGGTAAACAAATAAACATATAACAAGAAGCAAATAAACCATCCACATAAATGAACACCATAACACACAAAGTTTATACGTGGAAAACCTCAATGAGGAAAAACTACGGTGGGATTTGTGACCCACAATATTAGTTCACTTGCCATATGAAAAGATATTACATATAATAGGGGCTTGCACTTGCAGGAAGGCACACTGCCTAGAGCATGCTGCTCATCACTAAAGAGCCTCACTGACTACAAGCTTTCTGCCAAAGTAAATTACTGAAAATGAACTCAAGAATGCATCTGCTATGCCAAATAGAGTTTCGGTTCTGGTTATGCTCTGTACCAGTTCATAGACTCTGAATTGCTACCGATATCACTTCTCCTCCAAGAATGCTTTCCAAGCTATCTACAGATCATTGCATGATATAGAATTTACATACAAAATGATCTCCATACATATATTTCACATCATACAGTTCTGCTATATTCTCCTATACATATTTTATATATCTCCATTCCCTTCAAAAATAACCTAGCAGACTAGCCTATATACCTATTACAAATGATATGCCTTATGTCGGCTTACAATACATTTACAAAAGATATTCAATGTCGGCCTTGACAATATTAATTACAAAATGATTTAAGTAAATCCTCCTTGATGTTAGCTTCCAAAGAAGTATTGATGCAGGTGTCGGTGTAGCCCTGAATGCTCCAAAGTTGGTATCTGTCGGTATATGCTTCCTAATGCCAGTTTATGACTTCCATCATATCTTGTTGCCATCAATGACAACAAAATGAATCCAATGAGTGTCAATTTCCAACAATCTCCCCCTTTGGCATTGATGGCAACACTCGTGTGAAAAATGGATTCCTTGCCGATATGCTCCCCCTAAGCAATACAATCCATTTGAAATGTGTTTCCCTAGTATTTTTCACATATGAACATACTCCCCCTTTGACATTAATGCCAAAGACTGGTGAAAGAATTGAAAGAATACTGTTATTTTTACTTGAGCTTAGTCATCTTCAGGATTTCCGGGTATGCCTTTTGCAATAATTGAAGATATGTATCCCAGCCGGATTTGAAAGTGTCAGAAATAGATGCAAGTCCACTTAGTAAGTGGGTAAGTGTTTCTTTCTCTTGGATATCTTCCGATGTGGGTTTAGCTATCATATCCATGAACTCTTTCTTGTGAACACCCAATGAATCTAGTCTAGGACTTACCAATCCTCTTAGATTTCTTTCTCTTCTCATGATTTTATCTCTCTCCTTCTCAAAAGAAAAAAATTGGTACTCCAAGGACAAAATTTGTCTATCAACAGATGCGGTTAGTGTAGTCAATCCATCAAAAGAGTTAGCAATTTTAGCCATCTTATCATATAACTCCTTCAATCTACTATCTACATTAGCTGTAATACTTTCTATGTTAAAACACACTCTGTAGATATTTGTACATTGTTTTAAACAAGCCTCAATAGGGATAAGTTTGTCCTCAATTTTCTTCTTCCTTGTTTCTATAAGCTGATCAAAAGCTATTATTTTTTTTGCTGTGAAATTGTCCAAAGCCTGTCGGTCTGCAATCTGCCTCAGAGATTGAAAATTGTTGGATATATGCTCTATTATAGTCTTGAGCTTATCGGAAGGGCTTGCTCCATCTTCAATCTGACAGTTAGGTAACAATCTGTGCAACACAGAGACTGATTGATCAATTAATCCTTTATCTACAGTACCTTCCTTCAGTAATTTCTGAGTAGCCATCATCATTAATTCAGTTGGACTCAACTCAGAGACTGATTTCTTCTCAACCTGAGAAGTGTCAAAAACCTTTGTCGGGGAATCAGTTTTACCTGCCGATATGGACTCAGTGGCTTTTACCTTATCCATCTCAACCTCTATTGCACCAGTGGCTTCGCCACTTGGTGCAGTGTCAGTTACTGCCGATGGAGTATTATCCACAAAATTTTCAGTGTCCTGTACATTGCCTTGCTCAAAAATGCTTTGTTTTGGTACAGACTGTACACTCTCCTTAGTTGCCAGTTGTGTTTGAGTATCTATAGTTACTATCGGTTGTGTCAAAACTGGAGTTGAACTACCCAAAATACCTTTCCCTTTTGATTTGTTAGGAATGGTGGAAGTTGTTGCCCTTGCAAATTCTTCTTGAGATGTGAGAAAGTCTGGGTTTTTTTGAAATAATTTGGTCCATCCCTTACTTGTCTCATTTACCACCTCATTTACTCTCCCCATCATAAGGCTTATCTGTCGGGATTTACTACTGAAGATTGTCCTATTTGCAGTGTCAATACATCTTTTCATTTCCTCATTATTTACAGTACCACACAATTCCAAAAGTGCTACTTCTTTGATCTCCCTATCTCTCTTGACAATGTCAAGTCTCCTAGCCTCAAGTTTATTATACAAGGATAAAGGTATCTCCTTCAAAATTTCAATTAAGGCCTTCTTATAGATGTCTATATACAACAAAATAGGCTCTTCTAATTCATTTTGCTCATTCTCTTCTATATCTTCATTATACTTTGATATATTTTTCAATATTCCATCTTTTGTAATTTGATCAATAAGCTCAACACAGGTCATTGTGGTCTTACCGGTTCCAGTATCATCACCCTTCTTCTTTTTGCTTATGGTTTCCGGTGTGATCGGTTTCCTCTTCTGCATAGGCTTCCTTGCCGGTGGTGGAGGTGCAGTAGGCTTAGTTACCTTTCTAACAAGTCTCCTCCTAGGCGCTGCCTTCTTCTTCTCTATCGGTGGTTTTACCACATTCTTCCTTTGTACCCTTCTGAAAGCTAGAGGTTCATTATCCTCAAGATCAAAGTCTGAAGTGATAAGGGAAATGTGAACTTGTGGCTTCTTCACTTCTGCAATACCAACCTCTACCGATTTAGCAGCCTGTTTTGATTTGGAACCCAGTTGAGTGTCTATCTTATAAATCACATCTTGTACATATGCAAACATCTTTTCTATTTTCTTCTCTCTTCTCTTCCTGTTAAAACTGGTTTTCACTTCAAGATCCTTCTCTCCTTTTGCACCAAAATGTTCCATCTTATCATCTAATGGGGCATCTAACAACATCTTTGCATAGAGTTCAAAAATACTATCATCCACCTCATATCCAAGCTCAGTAATCCAGATTTGCCTAGGTTCAACTGCTTCCATAAGAGTTTCATTAGTTTTTACCATGAAACATATATAAGTGGAATACTTCTCCATAGTGTTCTTTGAAATTCTCTCTCCTTTGCCTCATGTTTTCTTGAAAAGTCTTAAAATACCCCCAAAGTTTCTCATCTCTGCCGGTACCAAGACCGGTGATAGCTTCCTTGATCTGCATACCTACCGGTATGTCATGAGCCCAATGCTTCTGTTGGCATTATGTGAACCGGTATGAGGACATGATGACATTGTATGTTGTCATTGATGTCAATATGCTAAAGAAGAGAGAACCGATATGTTACCAAGAACCGGTATATGTGAGAACCGATATAACATTGTGAACCAGTATATGTGCCAAAGTGAAGCAGTGTGTTTGTTGAAGGTGAACTGGCATGTGGTTATGAGAACTGGTACATGGAAGCTTTGTATGACTACCAGTTGGTAGTCTCAACTTCAGGGTTTTCGGTTGAAGTGCTTCAAGCCTGTGTGACTCAACCGGTGACTTTGTGTGATGAGTTAGCATTATAACAAAGAACAGATCATGTTGCCATGTCAGCCTTGTGCGCGTGAAGGATCTTGCATGAAGGAGATTGTTCCTATCTTCCTCGAGAATGTGCGAAGTTTGTAAACGGTGAAAATGCATGATGGGTTATCACCCGCCATGAAAGCGGTGGAAAACGAATGATGGAGAACGTCTTGAGATTGGTTCAAGACCATTGCATTTAATGCAATGTGCTCAATGGTCAAGATTGAACCGTTTGAATTGCTTAACCTAACAGGTTTAGGGTTTAGGGTTTATGCTACCGACCTATCTATTTCCTATAAGGTTGATGTTGTGTTTCTTTCTGAGGTTGTTGGAAAAATTTGTGTGTGTGTATCCAAGTGAAGGGATACGTGATTATTGCCAGAACAGAGGAGAGAAGTGATACCTGTAGAGTGTAAGTGCAGAAGGTGAAGAGGAGCTAAAGCGGATCTGCATTGGCATTGAGTGTTGTTACTAGATCATTGTAATACCTGTTGATCTCTAACCACTTCAACAGTTGGGAAATCCCTTAACAGGGTAGCTTTAACCCGCTTACTGTAAATCCTTTAACAGGGCGACTCAAAACCATTGAGTTCTTGAAATCCTCTAACAAGGTAACCTTTAATAGGGTTTAACCCTTAACCGGGTGTTCTAGCCATCCCTTAACCGGGTGATCCCTAACAGGATCGATTCCTGACAGAACCTATTGTATGAGTCTTTAACTGGACAAGGCTCCTAACAGAGCGAACTTCTAAAGAGTTCAAAAATAGCTTGTGGATATTCATCCCCACCGTGGTTTTTCCCAGTTGGGTTTCCATGTGAAAAATCTGTGTCATGTGTGGTGTTATTCATGTGATGGTTTAAGTGATTTGTGTCTGAAGGTAAATCATGTTGATCTAGCTGTTTATATATTTTTGATGATAGATTACCTGTTCATGCACTAGGGTGAAATGGAAATGAAGTATTAGATTGTATGAAAAGATAAGTGGCAACCGGTTTATGCTTGTCTCAGTTATTTTGGGTTTTGCCAGTTGTACTCTGTTTAAGACCAGTGTTACTGTTGGTCTGCCAAAGCATAGTGTCTGCTGACATACTGGTTTAGGATTGTGTTTTTATCTGTACTGATTCACCCCCCTTCTCAGTACCAGTTTGGTACTATCCATTCATCACTAAGTTATCAATTGGTATTAGAGCGTTCTCCAGGTCCTCTGTGTTATAAGCTTAACCACTCGAGGAAAAGATCCTAGTCAAATGATGAAGAGGGAAGGTACAAAGTTCAACAGAGATAATTTCAATATATGGAAAGATAGAATGAAGATATACATCAGAAGCATGGGTGCTCAACACTAGAGCTATGTTGAGAATGCTTATGTTTCCCCTACTGGTACTCTCACCGATGACCAAAAGAGAGAGATGCAGGAGAATGGGCAAGTCATGGAAGCCCTAATTAGTAGTTTATCTGACATTGAGTTTATTGATGTCCAAGATAATGTAAATCCCAAAGAAGTATGGGATACTCTTGAAAATATCTATGGCGGTGATGAGCATGTAAAACAAGCTAAGGAAGAAAGCCTTAGAGGGAAGTTTGAAGACATGCGAATGGTTGAAGGTGAGACCATTCAACAGTATGGAATAAGAATCAAAACTGTTGTCAGAGATATCAAGAGTGCAGGTGGTAAAATGGAAGATTCCACTATGGTAAGCAAAGTTCTAAGATCCTTATTACTGGTCTATGCAATAAGGGTTGCTACTATTCAGGAGTTGAGATCAATAGATAAGACTAAGTATCCCTAGACTCCATCATTGCAAAGTTGACAACCTATGAGCTAAATAGTTTTGATGGCAGTGTTCAAAAAACTGAATCAGCTTTTAAAGCTTTTGTTGTACCATCCAGAAAAGGAAAAGAAGCAAGCACCAGTGGTGAACCAAGACAGAGCAGAGAAATGGATGATGAGGAGATTCTGATGGCATTTGAAGCTCTTCTTGCCAGGAAACTTCCTAAAGGAACTGATAAATACAAAGGTAAGCTCCCTTTGAAATGCTTTTCTTGTAACTGGATAGGACATATTGCTGTAAACTGTCCTAATGGTGACAACAAGGACAAACCAGAAAGGTTCAAGAAGCTCAAAGGAGGAAACCAGAGAAACTATTTTGTGGCAGTTGATGAAGGTGTCATAGATGAGGAATCAGAAGATGAAGAAAATGAAGATATTGTGTTTGCTGCTGTCAAGGAAGATGTGTTAGACAAGAAGGCTCTTGTCTCCCACTTTGATAATTCCAATGAGTGGATTATTGATAGTGGTTGTTCTCACCATATGACTGGTGTCCGGAGCAAGTTTATATCCTTAGAAGAGTTTGATGGTGGTGTGGTTCACTTTGGTAATGATGCACCATGTATGGTCAAAGATAGAGGGTCCATCTCTCTGAATGGAAAGAGTAGTGCTGACAATGTGTATTGGGTTGATGGTCTCAGACACAACTTTCTGAGTGTTGCCCAGTTGAATGATAATGGTCTCACTTTGGAATTCAAGAATGGAGTGTGTAGATTCAAAGGAAAGAATGGTGAATTGGTGGCCACCGGCATGCAGACCAAAAGTAACCTATTTTAGCTGAATGCAAATATCAGTACATGTCTTATGGCCAAGTTCGATGACAGCTGGATATGGCATAGGAGACTCTACCATATAAATTTTGATAACATTGTGAAGGCCAGTAAGATCAAGGTAGTTAGAGGGTTGCCGGTGCTGAGCAAGCTAGAAAATACCTTGTGCAGAGAGTGTCAACTGGGGAAAATGTCTTCCTCAACCTTTAAAGGTAAACATTTCACTGCTGACAATTTACTTGATCTTGTGCATACTAATTTGTGTGGTCCTATGAAAACTAGGAGTATGCAGGGAGATAGGTATTTTATGATTCTTATAGATGATTGCTCAAAAATGATGTGGGTCACATTCTTGAAAGACAAGTTTGAAGCCTTTGGAAAGTTAAAAGCTTTCAGAGCATTAGTGGAGAAGGAAAGCGGTAAAAGGATCAAGTGCCTTAGAACTGATCAAGGAGGGGAATTCACTTCCGGTGAATTCAACAAGTACTGTGAAGAACATGGCATCAAGAGGCAATTGTCTGCTCCCAAGACTCCACAACAGAATGGTCTAGCAGAGAGGAATAATTGGACTGTGGTTGAAGTAGCAAGAACAATGCTGATTCAAGGAAAGGTTGCTCACACCTTTTGGAGAGAAGTAGTGAGCACTGTAGTCTACACAATGAACCAGGTACTCATCAAGAAAGGTAAGGATAAAAATCCTTATGAGTATTGGACTCGTAAGACACCTATGGTTAGCTACTTTAGAGTGTTTGGTAGCAAATGTTACATCAAGAGGAGCAAAGACCAGAGCAAATTTGATGCTAATTGTGATGAGGGAATATTCCTAGGGTATTCCACCAAGAGAAAAGCTCTCAAGTGTTTCAATAATAGGACTTAGAGAATTATGGAAAGCATCAATGTAAGAGTTGATGAAACCTCTGAGAAAACTGGCAGTGAGCAAGCGGTAAATGAACTGGTTGTAACCTTCTGGGAACCGGTTGCTAGTCAACCAAGTACCAGTAATAGTGTTCCTACACCGGTAGATGTAGATGCTCATACTAATGGAGATGAGGATGAAGAAGAAAAGCAAGAGGAATCTATTAAGACCATTCCTCGGTATGTCAAGCTGAATCATGATCCTAAGCAGATCATAGGAGATAAGGATGCAAGAATCCTTACAAGAAGAAAGGTCAGAGAAAACTCGTGTATGATCTCTGAATTTGAGCCTAAATCATTCAAAGAGGCACATAAAGATGAAGACTGGATCAAGGCAATGGAAGAAGAACTTGACTAGATACAGAGAAATGGTACATGGTCTTTGGTACCCAGACTGGAGCATAAAAATGTCATCGGTACCAAATGGGTTTTCAGAAATAAGCTGAATGGGGATGGCACAGTGATCAGAAACAAAGCGAGACTGGTGTGTAAAGGATATGCCCAAGAAGAAGGAGAAGACTATGGAGAAACCTTTGTTCCTATAGCTAGATTGGAAGGAGTTCGTATGCTTCTTGCATATGCAGCTTTTAAAGGATTCAAAGTGTATCAAATGGATGTAAAATCTGCATTCTTAAATGGTGTACTTGAAGAGGAGGTGTATATAGAGCAACCAGATGGGTTTGCCCTATCTGAAGATAATGACATGGTGTGTAGGCTACAAAAAGCCTTATATGGTCTAAAGTATGCACCTAGAGCATGGTATGAATGCCTGCACTCCCATCTTGTGAAAATTGGATTTGAGAGAACAAGAGAAGATAACAATATCTACTTGAAATCTGAAGGAGATTAGATCCTATCTGAAGATAATGACATGGTGTGTAGGCTACAAAAAGCCTTATATGGTCTAAAGTATGCACCTAGAGCATGGTATGAATGCCTGCACTCCCATCTTGTGAAAATTGGATTTGAGAGAACAAGAGAAGATAACAATATCTACTTGAAATCTGAAGGAGATTAGATCCTGATCTGTGAGGTATTTGTTGATGAGATTATCTTTGGTGGAGATGAAGAAAGAGTTTGAGATGTCACTCACAGGGGAGATTAAGTTCTTCATTGGACTACAAATTCAGTAGATGAAAGATGGAATCTTTATCACTCAATCCAAGTATGTCAAAGAGGTGTTGAAGACCTTTGGTATGGAAGATAGCAAACTGGTTGGTACACCGATGGTGACCGGTTGTAAACTATCCAAAGAGGATGATTCAACGTTGGTTAATGAGAAGGAATACCAATCAATGATTGGTAAGTTGCATTATGTAGCGCATAGCGGACCAGATATTGCACATGCAGTTGGCATTACTGCAAGGTTCTAGAGAAGTCCAAGAGAATCCCACTTGGTTGCAGTCAAGCG
This sequence comes from Cryptomeria japonica, assembly GCF_030272615.1. Classification (NCBI taxonomy): domain Eukaryota; kingdom Viridiplantae; phylum Streptophyta; class Pinopsida; order Cupressales; family Cupressaceae; genus Cryptomeria; species Cryptomeria japonica. Next base: position 320,885,362 of record NC_081406.1, on the reverse strand, counting down.
GATTCTTAGGTATCTGAAGGGAACTATTGATTATGGATTGTAGTATCCATATAGCAAGGATTTCAACTTGAAAGTATTCACAGATGCTGATTGGGCAGGTAATATGGACGACTGAAAGAGAACAACCGGTGGTGCATTCTTTCTCGGTGGTAGACTGGTCTCATGGATGGTTAAGAAGTAGAGTTGTATCTCTCAGTCTACAACAGAAGCAAAGTATGTTGCAGCTTTCATGAAAATTTGGATGAAGCATGTATTAAATGGCTTCAAAGTTCCTGTATCTGAACTAGTAAGTATATTTAGTGACAATATTAGTGCAATTAACATCTCCAAGAATCCGGTTTTACATTATAGAACCAAGCACTTTGAGCTTAAGTATCATTTCTTGAGGAAAAAGGTTCAGAACAAAGAGATTGCACTGGAACATGTTTCCAGTAAGGAGCAGTTAGCAGACATATTCACCAAGCCTCTCCCAAAGGCTACATTTATGTACTTAAGAGGTGAATTAGGGGTGCCCTATCTGAAGATAATGACATGGTGTGTAGGCTACAAAAAGCCTTATATGGTCTAAAGTATGCACCTAGAGCATGGTATGAATGCCTGCACTCCCATCTTGTGAAAATTGGATTTGAGAGAACAAGAGAAGATAACAATATCTACTTGAAATCTGAAGGAGATTAGATCCTGATCTGTGAGGTATTTGTTGATGAGATTATCTTTGGTGGAGATGAAGAAAGAGTTTGAGATGTCACTCACAGGGGAGATTAAGTTCTTCATTGGACTACAAATTCAGTAGATGAAAGATGGAATCTTTATCACTCAATCCAAGTATGTCAAAGAGGTGTTGAAGACCTTTGGTATGGAAGATAGCAAACTGGTTGGTACACCGATGGTGACCGGTTGTAAACTATCCAAAGAGGATGATTCAACGTTGGTTAATGAGAAGGAATACCAATCAATGATTGGTAAGTTGCATTATGTAGCGCATAGCGGACCAGATATTGCACATGCAGTTGGCATTACTGCAAGGTTCTAGAGAAGTCCAAGAGAATCCCACTTGGTTGCAGTCAAGCGGATTCTTAGGTATCTGAAGGGAACTATTGATTATGGATTGTAGTATCCATATAGCAAGGATTTCAACTTGAAAGTATTCACAGATGCTGATTGGGCAGGTAATATGGACGACTGAAAGAGAACAACCGGTGGTGCATTCTTTCTCGGTGGTAGACTGGTCTCATGGATGGTTAAGAAGTAGAGTTGTATCTCTCAGTCTACAACAGAAGCAAAGTATGTTGCAGCTTTCATGAAAATTTGGATGAAGCATGTATTAAATGGCTTCAAAGTTCCTGTATCTGAACTAGTAAGTATATTTAGTGACAATATTAGTGCAATTAACATCTCCAAGAATCCGGTTTTACATTATAGAACCAAGCACTTTGAGCTTAAGTATCATTTCTTGAGGAAAAAGGTTCAGAACAAAGAGATTGCACTGGAACATGTTTCCAGTAAGGAGCAGTTAGCAGACATATTCACCAAGCCTCTCCCAAAGGCTACATTTATGTACTTAAGAGGTGAATTAGGGGTGCTGCCCCTTCAGGAGGTGAACTAAAGGTATATGATCCACATCAGTCAGGTATTGCATAGTCAATTTTTTTTTGGATTGATGTGTTGAAGGATGCTACTCCTCAGGGGGAGCAGCATAATGGAACAGGGAAGCTTGTGCCTCCACTTTGGCATTATTGTCAAAGGGGGAGAAGAAGTAAATTGGAGAAGATATCTGCAGAAATTGGGGGATAAGATGTGAAGCGGAGAGACATCTTTGTATATTGCCATCAATGCCAAAGGGGGAGATTGTTGGCATTATGTGAACCGATATAAGGACATGATGACATTGTATGTTGTCATTGATGTCAATATGCTGAAGAAGAGAGAACCAGTATGTTACCAAGAACCGGTATATGTGAGAATCGGTATAACATTGTGAGCCGGTATATGTGCCAAAGTGAAGCGGTGTGTTTGTTCAAGGTGAACTGGCATGTGGTTATGAGAACCGGTACATGGAAGCTTTGTATGACTATCGGTTGGTAGTCTCAACTTTAGGGTTTCCGGTTGAAGTGCTTCAAGCCCGTGTGACTCAACCGGTGACTTTGTGTGATGAGTTAGCATTATAACGAACAGATCATGTTGCCACATCAGCCTTGTGCATGTGAAGGATCTTTCATGAAGGATATTGTTCCTATCTTCCTCGGGAATGTGCGAAGCCTGTAAACGGTGAAAACGCATGATGGGTTATCAGTTGCCATGAAAGCGGTGGAAAATGAACGATGGAGAACGTCTTGAGATTGGTTCAAGACTGTTGCATTTAATGCAATGTTCTCAACGGTCAGGATTGAACCGTTTGAATTGCTTAACCTAACAGGTTTAGGGTTTAGGGTTTATGCTACCGACCTATCTGTTTCCTATAAGGTCAATGTTGTGTTTCTTTCTGAGGTTGTTGGAAAAAGTTGTGTGTGTGTATCCAAGTGAAGGGATACATGATTCTTTCCAGACCAGAGGAGAGAAGTGATACCTGCAGAGTGTAAGTGTAGAAGGTGAAGAGGAGCTAAAGTGGATCTGCATTGGCATTGAGTGTTGTTACCAGATCATTGTAATACCTATTGATCTCTAACCACTTCAACTGTTGGGAAATCCCTTAACAGGGCAGCTTTAACCGGCTTACTGTAAATCCTTTAACAGGGTGACTGAAAACCATTGAGTTCTTGAAATCCTCTAACAAGGTAACCTTTAATAGGGTTTAACCCTTAACCGGGTATTCTAGCCATCCCTTAACCGGGTGATCCCTAACAAGATTGGTTCCTCACAAAACCTATTGTATCAGTATTTAACCGGACAAGGCTCCTAATAGAGAAGACTTCTAAAGAGTTCAAAAATAGCTTGTGGGTATTCATCCCCACTGTGGTTTTTCCCAGTTGGGTTTCCACGTGAAAAATCTGTGTGTCATCTGTGGTGTTATTCATGTGATGGTTTAAGCGATTTGTGTCTGAAGGTAAATCATGTTGATCTAGATGTTTATATGTTTTTGATGATAGATTACCTGTTCATGCACTAGGGTGAAATGGAAATGAAGTATTAGATTGTAGGAAAAGATATGTGTCAACCGGTTTATGCTTGTCTCAGTTATTCTGGGTTTTGCTAGTTGTACTTTGTTTAAGACCGATGTTACTATTTGTCTGGCAAAGCACAGTGTCTGCTGACAAACCAATTTAGGATGTGTTTTTGTCTGTACTGATTCACCCCCCCCTCTTAGTACCAGTTTGGTACTATCCGTTCATCATTGAGTTATCAGCTTCTTCCCTAGACCAGGTAGCTCATTTAGGAAGTAAAGCATTAAACAAACAATCAAGTTTCCATATCTAAAGGTGTCTTTCTTGATTCCTTTGATCTTTCCAAGGTTTAACACCAACTCACTCCTCATCCAGTCACATAAATCATACTTCACATTATTCCTCAACATCTGATATGCAACATGAATGCATGAACTAGCAACAAAATTCAATCAGTTGGATTGAGTTACCTTTTAACCTATGATCATGCTTGCAAACTTTATATATGTGTCGGTGATTGTGCTTATCCTCATTGATCTGCTATTAGGTGTAGCACCAGTGAGTTTTTCGACCTCTGTGTTGGAAATTTTCTTGCCAGGTTCTTGTCCGACCCTGGGCAAGCCAGTGACAGCTTGAATTACCTCCTTCATGATCATGTAAGGCCTATCTAGCCAAATAAATTCATTGTGAACCCTGCTCAGAATGTATCTGATCACCTCATCTTTGAATTCTGGTATGTACAGAATACCAGTTAACCCTAGATCCTCAATTGATTTGAATTCTGGTTTGATGGTTCTGGAGTTTCCCAGTATCACGGATTGATACATGCTTTTGATGTCTTCAGTGCCCAAATCCTCAAGGATGTAGTGAATGTATGCCCTCACATCTTCAACATACATTACATCGTCAAGAATCCTAGAAAATGCTCTCGTAGAGTCTTCCTTTTTAGCAATTTTGGGAACCTCCTTAAATACTGGCCTTAACATATCCTTGATTTCAACAATGGTGCGATTTGTAATAAAAGTAGGAGTTGAAGATCGAGATGCCATGTCGAAAAATACCTGAAAGTAAATATCGGTGGAAGTTTGATAACTGCTCAAAGGATTTTCACAATGCTTTTGCTTTCTCTTGACTCACCTTTACTTCGCTTTGAATGCTCGGTGAGTGAAAATGAATTCACTTACCCTCTTTTATCAGCGAATAAAACCCTAATTTTCTATAATAAATGCTTCACCAACAAACCTACGGATGTCGGTTTCATAGTTATGTGTCGAGTGAACCTTCATCGAAGATGAACACAATTCTCCAGATCTCTTTCCAAATCTCCTTAGATCTCTTCCAGGGTAATATGCAAAATTTAGCAATGATTTTGCCAACCGCTAAGGCTTATGCCTCAATTATCGGTGGAATTTCTTGTCAGTGGAGGAATACTCTATTCTACGGGTGGAGTTACCGGTATGGATCCATCTCCACTTGGTTCTTCATATTTTATAACCCATTTCTTGGTGTGATCTTGTTGTATTTCATCTACCTTCTACTTTCCTTTCTCATTATCTTTATCATTATTAACCGGTTGAGTCTTGCTTCTGCAATACTTAGCAATATAACCTATTTTGTTGCATGCATAACATGTAACATTGTTCGTCTAAATTTCTTTGACATATCCGGTATCATTTATTGACCTACAATGATTAGAAAAATGTCCAAACTTTCCACATGCATGACATTTAACATTCATTCTGCAATCTTATGATCTATGACCATATTTCTTATAGTTTGTGCATTGACCGGGAACAAAATTGTAGTTTTGATTTGCCTTATTTATACATTGTTTAGCCATATGCCCAAATTTATTGCAAACAAAACATCTACCATTGAATTCATAAGAATTAGATTTCCTTACTGGTTTCCTCTGTTCTAATGAGTTCTGCATATCGGTTGTCTGATCTTCAGTTGCAGTACTGGAGCTTTCACCTTGTACAAATCCAAGTCCTGTAGAATCATCAATCTGTCTTTGTCTTTTCAATAAGTCATCCAACTGTACAGTACTGATCCTAAACTTTTCTTTATACTCACTTGCAGTAGTTAGATTATCTCTCAGAGTGGTTACTTGTCTTTCAAGTTCTTGTTCATTATTTCAGGAGTGTGCCAAATCAGTTCTCAACAAATTATTCTCATGAGTCAATCTGCCACATTCATCAAATTTGTTCTTTAGAGATATAACAAGATTATCTTCATTCTTCTTTCTATCCTCAATATCTTTTGATAACCTCATAGTCAATTCTTGCATTTCATTCTTCATGAGCATGTTTGCTTGACTCAGTTTCTGACATTGTTCCTTAAGAGCATTCTTCTCCGATTCTAGTTTCAGGATCTTCCTCAAGTTATTAAAATTCTTCTGAGGTACCAAGCTCTGATACCAATTGTTGGGATCCAAGAAGACTGAGAGGGGGGGGGGGGGGGGGGGGGTGAATCAGTGTTCTGCCAGAATGAATAGTTTTTAACTTGCTAGACCATGCATATATAAACCGGTAAACAAATAAACATATAACAAGAAGCAAATAAACCATCCACATAAATGAAAACCATAACACACAGAGTTTATAGTGGAAAACCTCAATGAGGAAAAACCATGGTGGGATTTGTGACCCACAATATTAGTTCACCAGCCATATGAAAAGATATTACATATAACAAGGGCCTGCACTTGCAGGAAGGCACACTGCCTAGAGCATACTGCTCATCACTAAAAAGCCTCACTGACTACAACCAAATTAAATTACTAAAAATGAACTCAAGAATGCATCTGCTCTGCCAAATAGAGTTTCGGTTCTGGTTATGCTCTGTACTGGTTCATAAACTGTGAACTGCTATTGATATCACTTCTCCTCCTAGAATGCTTTCCAAGCTATCTACAGATCATTGCATGATATAGAATTCACATACAAAATGATCTCCATACATATATTTCGCATCATACAGTTCTGCTATATTCTCCTATACATATTATATATATCTTCCTTCCTTTCAAAAATAACCTAGTAGGCTGACCTATATACCTATTACAAATGATATGCCTTCTATCGGCTTACAATACATTTACAAAATATATTTAATGTCAGCCTTGACAATATTAATTACAAAATGATTTAAGTAAATCCTCCTTGATGTCAGCTTCCAAATAAGTATTGATGTCGGTTTTGATGTCGGTGTAGCCCTGAATGATCTAAAGGCAATATCTGTCGGTATATGCTTCCTAATGCCGGTTTATGACTTCCATCATATCTTGTTGCCATCAATGACAACAAAATGAATCCAATGAGTGTCAATTTCCAACTTTTTTCACATTATTCAGGTTGTCTATTTGAGTTTTTATACAACATTGTGTGTGTGCTAAGGTTTTTGTAGATAAACACTAAAATGGCTCAAGAGAGGACATACATAGGAAAAAAGAGAAAAAGCTAGTGTAAACCCAAACAACTAAAACCTTACAACTTAATAGAAAATGAGTTCTGCCACCAGCATTAGATATGTTTCTTCATTTCTATCAATTGCATTTGTTACAAGCTCTAGCTCCATCAAATGTTGAATATGTCATAGCTCCAACTCTTTCAATGTTGATCAATTGCTTTAGGTTAGTATGGTCGTATGTTTTTAAAAAAGTGTAAAATTCCAAATAAAACACACAGAAGATAATGTATATAATCTTAGATTCATATGGATCTCATGTTGTTTGGCACAATCTGGTCATGCATACATACACATCTTTACAAGAACAAAATCTTTAAATATGATATATTTATATATTCATAAGAAAATGAACCACCATCAAACATCATGTTTCAGATGAGTGAATATTTATGAGGAAGCGAAGAGTGAAAGCGACGAGAGAGGAGGTGGAGGTTTTGAGGGTTGTTAGGGTTTTCTCTATCGCAAGCTTAGCAAGGACAACAATGGCGTCCACTACGACAGTAATCAGATTCAACAATGGAAGATGAGGATGCGAGAGATGGGGGTCTCAATACCCTTGTTTTGGCACTTTCTTCTGGTTCTATGGATGTTGTTGAGGCTGTTGGCGGCCTGTTTGGTGCCGATTATTATGATTAGTGAGGAAATGAAAGGAGATTACCTTGAAATTTTTTTTGTGAGGCCTTCTTCTTTTGTTTGATTTGTTCCATTTAGTTTTAAAACAATTACAAAGCTTACAAAAAAATCGTCCAAAAAGCCTTCAATTCTTCTTTACCCATGACTATCGCATACAATTAGTTGATTGGGGTGGGGTATAATATTCATCATCAATCGAACCCCCATCTACCTCCGCACTTTCACCTCCCTTTGCACTTGTTCCATGGCCATCCTCTTTCTCACGTAGAAATAGCTCCAACATTGTCTACCCTAGGACTACTTATGCCCTCCTTGTCAGTCGGTCCTCCCCAAATTTCCATCTGATAAAGGGGAGGATGGTACTAACTCCACCTTTGTTTTCCCCCTTCTCAAGATCAATCCCAATACCTGTAATTGTAGTGAGGAGAAAATCATTGAGGCCAACAAGCCATTCCTCCCCCCACGCATGCCTTCATCAAACACCATACCTTGTCCGAGCTCTTCCTAATCTCCAACATCCATGAAACCACCATGCTAACGATATCCACATTTGTGCGACACTGGTGATGTGTTTGCATGAAGCAATCCCCAAGAAACAACTTCAAATATCTCAGAAATTTTTCATCACTATACTTGAAAATGGATTTCAACCTTTTATTAGATACCTTGCCAACAAAAGCCAGCTGCTGATTCACTATGTAAATGGTGAATGTGGCTTCCATTTTATCTACAATTTCCCAACACCCAACATGGTGAATATGGCCTCCAATTAGTCTACAACTGCGCAATAAGGTGAATGTGGCTTTTTAAAACTCCTTTAAACTCTTACCGAAAGATATATTAAATGACAACTTAATATATGCTTGGGAAAGCAAGTTAGAACTTATTTTAAGAGCATACATGATAAATCTAATGATATGCTTGATTTGATTCATACTGACCTATGTGGTCCAGCAAGGACTAGAAGCTTTCAAGGTGATAGGTATTTCATGCTAATAATTGATGATTATTCTAGAATGATGTGGGTGACTTTTCTAAGGGAGAAGTTGTAAGATTTTGAGAAATTCAAGATCTTTAAAGAAAAGGTAGAAAAAGAAATTGGATTGAAAATCAAATGTCTAAGATCAGATCAAGGCGGTGAGTTCACTTCTCATGAATTTAACAGTTATTGTGAGACAAATAGAATTAGGAGACAGTTATCTGCATGTCAGACTCCTCAGCAGAATGGAGTAGTGGAAAGGAAGAATAAAACCATTTTGGATGCAACAAGATCCATGATGATGGAAGCCAAATTGCCTCACATCTACTGGAGAGAAGCAGTGAGTATAGCAGTCTACACATTCAACGGAGTTCACATCAAAGGGAAACCGCTAAGACCCCTTATGAATTATGGTTTGGACATACACCTACTGTTAAATATTTCAGAATTTTAGAAGTAAATGCTATATCAAAAGGGATGATTCAATTGGGAAGTTTGATCCTAGATGTGATGAAGGAATATTTCTTGGATATTCAATTCAAAGCAAAGCATATAGATGTTATAACAAAAGATTGCAGAAAATTATGGAGAGCGCTAATGTGAAAGTGGGTGAGCAATACAGAAATCAATCTATATCATATGATAGTGAACCGACAGTGGAAATGATCATAACTGAACTGACAATGCCTCAACCAGTACAAGAAACTAAGACAGTTACACCAGTACAATCATAAAATTCAACTGTGACTGATGATCAGAATAGTGAACCTGAAGTTTAGAAGACACCAAGGTATGTAAGATTAAATAATTCTAAAGATCAAATAATTGGAGATAGGAACAAGGGAGTTATGACAAGAAGAAGATTGGCAAATGAAGAGGTATGTCTTATTTCTCAAATTGAACCGGCATCTGTTATTAAAGCTTGTAAAGATAAACATTGGTTAAAAGCTATGGAAGATGAATTAGATTAGATAGAGAAAAATGAGACTTGGACTTTAGTTCCCCGGCCTAAAAATAAGAATGTTATTGGAACTAAATGGGTTTTTAGAAATAAACCGAATGAGGATGGTCAAGTTGTAAGAAACAAAGCTAGATTGGTTTGTAAAGGATATTCTCAAGTGGAAGGAATTGATTATGGTGAGACATTTGCACCTGTAGCTAGAATTGAAGTTGTTAGACTATTTCTTGCCTATGCAGCTTATAAGAACTATAAGGTCTATCCAATGGATGTTAATTGTGCATTCTTGAATGGTGAACTTGAGGAAGAAGTATACATTAAACAACCTAATGGATTTTCACTAACAGATGATAAAGATATGGTCTGCAGATTTAGGAAAGATTTATATGGATTGAAACAAGCTCCTAGAGCTTGGTATGCAAGGTTGGATAAATATCTTTTGAAGCTTGGTTTTACTAAAGGTAGTGCTGATAGTAATTTATATTATAAGATCACTGATGATGATATTCTGATTATTGAAGTATTTGTTGATGATATCATTTTTGGCGGAGAAGATAAATTGTGCATGTAATTCTCTAATAATATGAAGAATGAATTTAAAATGTCCATGATTGGTGAGATGAGATTTTTCTTAGGTTTGTAGATTACTCAAACTGACAAAGGCATCTTTATCTATCAAACTAAGTATCTAAGGGAATTGTTGAAGAATTTTGGTATGGATAATTCCAAACCGGTAAGTACTCCTATGGTGACAAGTGAGAAACTATCTATCAAAGATATATCTACATCAGTAAATTCGACAAGGTATAAGTCTATGATTGGTGGCTTGTTATATCTAACTCAGACTAGACCATATATTATGAATGCAGTGAGTATTGTTTCAAGATATCAAAGTAATCCTAAAGAAAATCATGAATGTGCAGTAAAAAGGATATTTTGGTATTTGCAAGGAACAACTGAATATGACTTATGGTATTATAGAGATGATGACTTCACTTTATGTGCATATATTGATTCAGATTGGGCAAGAGATACTGATGACATGAAGAGCACTTCTGGTGGATCTTTCTTTCTTGGAAAGAAACTGGTTTCATGGATCAACAAAAAATAGTCATGCATTTCTTTATCTACTGCAAAAGCTGAGTATGTTGCAGTAGCAACTAACTGCACTCAAGTCTTGTGGATGAAGCAAATGTTGAAGGATATCAGGGTAAATTGTAGTGAACCGGTAGTTATCTATTGTGATAACTCTGCAACCATTAACATGTCTAAGAATCTGGTATTTCACTCTAAGACTAAGTACATATCAATAAAGTATAACTTTCTGAAGGACATTGTGGAAGAAAAGGAAATTAAATTGGTTTATGTGAACACTAAAGAGAAGATTGCAGATATATTCACTAAACCGATGTCTAAGGAATCATTTGAGTATTTGAGAGACAGGTTAGGGGTTTCTACCCCTCCAACAAAGACTTGGTTGATGCAGTTTGGCATCAGTCTGACATGCATTACTAGAGATACTATTCATTCCAACACTGATGAGTGGTGCTACTACTCAAGGGAGTAGTCAGCTTTGAGATTTAGAGGCTTATATCATTGCTCTCATATTTTTGTCATATTTCTAGCATTGATGTCAAAGGGGGAGTGATAGTGATGTGAAAAATAAATTCAAATCTTTACAAAGATATTATTCATAGGGGGAGAGTTATTGATATTCAGGATATTATTGGTTGTCTTCCACAAGGGGAGACTTATTTGGCATTTGTTGGTACTTCGATGTTTTTCACATCTAGTGTTGCCATCAATGCCAAAGGGGGATATTGTTGGCATTATGGATGAATTGATTATGTGTTGCATTGATGTTTTGTCATTGATGTCAACATTAGCTATTATGGTTGGTTACCGACAGACAGGTTTTGGTTACCGACAAAAGATCTAGTGTTATCAGCAAAAGGGACTATCTGTTGGACACTTTCGACATGTTTGGATCAATGGAGTATGTTTGATTTTATGTGTTACATGTTCCTAGAGTATATTTTGGTCAGTTGGTATTGACTTGGTGATCGATGCTATCATACACTCTTGTAAACCCTTACTGACATGGGTTTAAGGTTTTACCAATAGAGCTTTTATTGAGAATCTTGGACATGATGCATAAGTGGTGTTGGTGCAGCTTCTAGATGGATTCCAAGATACTAAAGATGTTCTTTGATCGTGCCTCAACTAATTAAAGACATTGCTTTGGCGTGGTGGACCTAGATTAGGTCTGGTACCTATCTAGGTTATGGACCGGTATCATGTTAACGTGTTCTCTACACATTACCGGGATGATTCATGGATTTATTATTGTTGTTTTGGTCTCAAACCGACATGGCATATCATTGTAATATGGATGTATGTAATGATCTTATTATAATATATTTTAGGTGGCCGAACTAATTGGTTTAGGCCTTAGGGTTGGTATAAATTGATGTAAGATCTCATTGTAGATCATGGTATGGGAATGAAAATGTAATATCATATGCAAAGGAGTTTTGGTCGATCATTGTGGATGGAATTGGGTTTAAAGAAGAGGTCAAAGGCCTCTGGTATTAAGCTTAACCATGACTGTAATCAGGCATGGTAGATGCTATCTCTAGAATTTCATTCTTTTGGATTGTTGTCCAATTATCTCGAGGTGGTTATAACCTGTCTATAGTTAGTGAGACTCTTTTGTAATGAGTAGTACACTCTAGGTAGTGTGCCTTTCTGCATGTGTAGGCCCCTCATTGTATCACATACTTTCTGTAGAAGTATCATTTGACTGTGGGTAGGCTTCCCACTATGTTTTTTCCCTTTTTTGGGTTTTCCATGTATAAATCATGGTGTTATGTGGCATGGTTGCATTGTGTTGATTATCTATTTTATTGTTTAGTTGTATTGTTTATCAGTATCTATTTTTATCGGTATCTATTTTTGCTATTCCAATACTTAATATTTATATGCTCTGGTTAAACAGTGGTTTGATTGATATAATCTATTAACAACTGATTCACCCCCCCTCTCAGTTGTTCACTGGTTATCCTAACAATTGGTATTAGAGCTTTGGTCCTCTTTTGCAGAAGCTTAACTGCTTGAGGAAGATCCTATGGAAACTAACACTTCAAATCCACTGGCAAATATTTTCAGAAGAGAAATCCCTAAGCTAGATGGAACAAATTATGGGACATGGAAAATTCGAATGGAGACTCATCTTAGATGTCTTGGCAAGGATATTTGGGAGATCATTGAGAAAGGATACACACCTTATGATCCAATATCGAGGAATCCTACTCCTATAGACTTGGACAAAAATATTGAAAACGATTGCAGAGCTAGAGAAGCCCTCCTGTGTGCACTTACTGATCAGCAAATCATGGGATTGACTGATAAATCATCAACAAAGGTTATGTGGGATAAATTGCAAACTCTGAATGAAGGTGACTCTACTGTCAAAACTGCTAAACTTGATGGTTACCGGGTAAGGTATGAAAACATGAAGATGGATGAAAATGAAATAATTGCTACATTTATGGAAAGAGTAAATGAGATTGTCATGGGAATTCAATGTTGTGGAGGATCTCTGAGTGAAATGAGATAGTTTCAAAAGTCTTGAGAGACCTTCCACCGGCTTACAAGATGAAGGCAATTGCAATAAATGAATTGAGAACAATGACAAACACTTCAGTTAACAGAGACATTCTGATTGGGAAATTATCTACTTTTGATCTTGAAGAATTTGGACCTTCTGGTGCTGCAAAGTCTGAACATGCATTTCATGCATCATGATCATCTATCGGAAAGAATGATTGGAAAGCCCTATATGCAAAAGAATTGGAAGATATGAGGAAACACGATGAGGAATTTGAGAAACTTGAAGCCCTATTTGCTAGAAGAGTACCTAAAGGACCGACATGAAGTAAGTATGAAGTAAAAGTGATGCAGAGAGTCGTGGAGCTTGGTTCAATACACCTTCTTGAGTGACTTGTCCTCCTCAACCCTTCAACTACTCAAGTCCTTCCAATGGCACTTAGTAGGGGTTATGGTAATGAGACCTCCAAGGTCTGAACCTCTTTGGATTTCCTCCTAGGCATAGCCAATGGTTTTGGGCAATCAACTCCACCACTTGAGGTTGTCACCTCAATCACACACACTCCTCTCTAGGGCTCCAACCACTCCTACAAGGATCTCAACACACAACCACTCCCAAAGGGTCCCCAATTCATCTACCAGGTGTCTTTGAAGTATTTTGAGGCTTTAGGCTCACCAAACCCATTTCTTTAGCTTCCTAACCTTCCTAGGTCCCTATGGGCTCAAAATAGGCCTAATTGCATTAACCCTCCCTTGGCGGTTTTAGGGTCTTAGTTTGTAAAAGTCCCAAACAAGGCTTGAAATAAATCATGGATTGGAGTACCCTTTTGGAAGTTATAGACAATACTAGAAAAGTGCATCTTGATTATCCGTACAAGTGGGGTTTCCAATGCTGCACTATTTTGAAGGGTTTAGGCCTCACCGGGTGACTTGGCAAGATGGGTCTAGAAATATTCACAAGTCAAGACTCCTACTCAAAAAAATGTAGGAATATTCAAGGAAACTCATAGGGATTTCCATTCATATGACACTTGGTCCTGCACCAATCCCCATGTGCTCATAAATCTCACTTTTCTTGTTGTCCTAACTCACCTACTCCCAATGGTGAGCCTAGGGCTTCATTGTTTCTTCTCCACAAGAACCTAAAAACCAAAAAATCCTATCCTAAAGATATTTTCAGACCCTAACCTAGAATTCTTAGTGATTTCAACAAGTGCCATCAAGGAATGCCTAGGTTAGAGCCATTTCTTGCTCTTAAACCCTACTTGCAAGGGTTTTACACCTAGTTGCAAAGAATAGAAGATATCTCTACAACCTAGGACAATCAAACCTAAAAATCAACCTTAATGTAGACAAATACAATGAGAACTCAAGAATTGCAATGATTTTACACCATCTAGTCCATACTGGACCGTACAAGCAATGAAAACAAGTGAAAAACTGTCAAAAACCGGTGGAAACAAGTTTGCTTCACAATCCAAAAACTTGCTCTTGCATTTCCAATCCTCCAACCCATACAATGAATTGAATCTTGGATTTTATGCCCCTGTTTCAGTTAGTTCAACCAAGTTTTAATGCTTATAACCAAAAATACGACTTTTGCAAGAAATTGCAAAATGTTGCTCAACAACTTTTATAACTTTTGGCTCCAGGATGAAATTTTGCATTCTAATGCATTTTTAAGACTCCTGAAGGTCCTCAAACACCCTAGAAGACAAAAACACAACACAATTGACCCCTAATACATGAATACATTCATCTAGAGTACTTTACCTGTGAACTACCTAAGCATCTCACTTCTCAGACTGTCAGCATCCTGAACATAATTGACTCAAACCAAAACTTGGACACCTCAACCATGGCTCTACTGAGTCCTAAATGGTTGGTCAATTATTACATCACAAAGATAACTCACAAACTTGAAAGAAAACAAAAAAATCATACTTGGAGTGTTAGGTGCCCTGCACCATACTCCCCTAGGACAAAGATCTCAAGTCCCTTGAGTTAAAAGGTCTGCAATCTCCACTCCATGCTAAAGTATATCTGCCTCTGACATCCACATGGCATCTGAATTAGGTAACCCTTCCCACTTGACAAGATAGTTCTTGTAGACTCCTTTCCTTGTCTTCTTTACTATCTTGGTATCCAAGGTACTCTCCAACTTAACCGGTTGACTAGGTGGCAAATCCTTTATCCAATATTCATGAACCGGTCTTGGCATGTCTTTCTGATTTGTTGGTGACTCTCCCTTATATTGATAGAGAAGGATATATCCCCAAGGTAGGAGGAAGTTCAACCTCATATGCATTCGGCCCATACTTGTGCACCACCTTGAGAGGCCCAATTTTCTTCATCATGAGCTTGATAGGCTGCACTTTTGGAAGTCTCTCCTTCCTAAGGTATTCCAGCACTAAGTCTCCCACTTTAAATTGTACTTTCCTCCTTGTTTTATCAGCTTGAACCTTATACTGCTCAGAGGTTTGTTGTAAGGACTGCCTTACCTTATCATGCACCTCTTTAATACCTTCTACAAAGTTCTCCCCTTGTGCACTCTTGGGTGCCATTGAACTGAGATCTTTGAGCTCTAATATGCCCCTAAGATGGAATCCATACACTATCTCAAAAGTACTTTTACCTATGCTACATTTCACTAAGTCATTATATGCAAATTCTGCCTGACCAAGTACTAGATCTCAAGCCTGCCCATATTGTTTTGTAAGACATCTTAGCAAGTTACCCAATGACCGGTTGACTACCTCTGTCTGACCATCTGATTGAGGATGATAGGCAGATGAAAAGGATAACTTGGTGCCCAAATTCCTCCAAAGTGTCCTCCAAAAGTGTCTCAAAAACTTCACATCTTTATCACTAACAATGTCGATTGGAAGACCATGAATTCTGACTATCTCCTTGAAGATGAGGCCTGCAATATAGGTGGCATCATTGGTTCTCTTGCAAGGTATGAAATGTGCCATTTTTATGAACCTATCTACCACCACATACACACTATCAAATTCTCTTGGGGTCCTAGGCAAGCCTAACACAAAATCCATGCTCAAACATTCCCAAGGCCTCCGAGGTATGACTAGGGGTTGATATAGAACTGCATTACTTTAGGTTCCTTTTTCTCTTTGGCAGATGGTACGTTTCTCTTCAAACCTTCTCACTTCTGATTGCAACTTGGGCCAATAATAAAACCTACCAACCTACTCCAAAGTCTTATCAATGCCAAAATGACCTCCTCGACCTCCTTAATGCTTCTCTTGGACAATATTTTGCCTCATAGAAAGTTGAGGTATGCAAAGAAGATGACCTTTGAACAAAAAACCCTCTTGTATCATGTATTCTAAATAAGAGACATGTGAGGTGTTAGAAAAATTAGTACAAACATTATATATCTCTACAAAATCCTTATCATCCTTGTAAAGGTCATTTATCTCACTCAAACCCACACTTTGCAATTGTATGTCATGCATAGTCATGACTCTCCTACTTAGTGCATCAACTACTTTGTTGTCTGTCCCTTTCTTGTGTTTGATAGTGAATGTATAGGATTTTAAGCACTCAACCCACTTTAGGTGTCTTTGGCTCAACTTCTCTTGCCCATTGAGGAAACTAAGGGCACAGTTGTCAGTGAAGACTACAAACTCTTTGGGCAGAAAGTAATGATGCCACTTTTTTAGTGCTTGAACCATTGCATACAACTCCAAGTCATATGTGGAGTACCTTTACTTAGCTTCATTTAACTTTTCTAAGAAGAAAGCTATAGGATGTCCCTCTTGGCTTAAAACTGCCCGTATTGCACTTTGGCTTGCATCACATTCTACTGTAAACAACTGATTGAAATCATGCAATCTAAGGGTTTGCAGCTTTTCTATCTTGGTTTTCAACATTTAAAACCCCTTATTGGCTTCCTCTTTCCACTTAAAGTGACACTTAATCCATCCTTTAATGGTATTGAGAATAGGAGCACAAACATGGCTAAATTTTCTCACAAAATTCCTATAAAAAGATGCCATTCCATGAAAGATTCTAACTTCACTTATGCCCCTAGGGATAGGCCAATTAAGTATTGCTTCTACCTTACTTGGATCCATCTTTAAACATCCATGAGAAATAAAAAAACCAAGGTATACAAGCTCTGTTTTGAAAAACTCACATTTTTCAAGGTTAATCTTGAGTTGAGCCTCCTTCAACTTCTTCAAGACCATCTCCATATGCTTGAGGTGTTCCTCCTTGGACCTGCTCTAGATAAAAATGTCATCAAGATACAAAATAACAAATCTACTAATAAAATCAACTAAGACTTCATTCATGAGCCTTTAGAAGGTACTAGGTGCATTGGTGAGGCCAAATGGCATCACCAACCACTCATAAAGGCCTGCATTGGTCCTAAAGGCTATCTTCCATTCATCTCCAAGTCTGATTCTAATCTAATGATAACCAGACTTAAAGTCCACCTTTTTGAAGTAGCTTGCACCTCCTAGATTGTCCAATAGGTCGTCAATCCTTAGCATGGGAAACCGATACCTTATAGTAATCTTATTGATTTCTCTAGAGTCCGTGCACATTCTCCATTTGCCTCCCTTCTTAGGAACTAACATAGTAGGAACAACACATGGAATCAAACTGTTCTTGATAAACCGTTTTTCCAAGAGTTCTTGCACTTGTTGGGCGATCTCTTCATTTTGACTAGGTGTCATTTTATAGGCAGCTTTGTTTGGCAGATTGGCCCCTAGTATTAAGTCTATTTGATGATTCACATCTCTCATTGGAGGCAAAGAATCAGGCATGTCATCCCCTATCACTTCTGCATATTGTTTTATTAGACCTTGCACCTCTTGAGGCAATTCACTCATTGGATCTGCCTTAGCTTACACTCTAGGCTTCAACACTATAGCATGACCGTGATGACCTTCTTGCTTCAACACTTTGAGAAAATATTTCCTCTCATCAACGTCACACTGGAGCCTATTTTATTTTTTTCCTTTGGATCAGGTAGTGGATCCATTTGGTACTTCTTCCCATTCTTGGTGATAAGATAGTTTTTCTTTTCCCCATCATGAGTAGCTCTCAGATCATATTGCCATGGATGGCCCAACAGCAAATGACAAGCATCCATAGGCAATATGTCACATAGTAATTTGTCCTTATACTCACTAATTTCAAAATCCACCCATGCTTTCTCATCAACCAAGACATGTTGACCCTAGTTGATCCATGATACCTTGTAAGGAGTGAGATGAGGTAATCTTTTCAGTTTGAGTTTGTCCACCATTTCAACTGAGACAATATTCTTAGTGGAACTTGAATCTACAATCACCTTATAAATCTTCCCATGTGACCTACAAGTGGTCCTAAACAAACTTTTCCTCTGTGGTGGCTCTTGAGCTTGGGGTATCTTGAGCATTGTTCTCCTCATCATCAAGTTTTCTCCATATGTCACTAGCCCTACTTTGCTGATTGAAGAAGTTACACTCTGAGTGTCCTCCTCTTACAATAATTGAGTTCTTCTTTCCCCCATGTATGAGCTTATGGAGCTTGAGGCTTTTGTGGGGCACTTACTCATGGTATGCCCAAGTTGATTGCAATGATAACACCTACTAGTGAAGACTGTGTTTCCTCTTCCTGAGTTTCCAAACCTGTCCCTAAAATTGCTCCTTCCTCTATAGGATCCTCTAAATGCTCCTCTCTAAGAGTCCCCACTACCTTCTTGGCCTTGTTTCTCTTCATTTCTTGGTGATTGCTTCCCTCTACCAAAGCTTCCTCTACCTTTGAAATTATAACCTCCCCTATGGTTTTGATTTTGTTCACTCCTCCTTTTGATCTTCTCTTCTACCCTTAGGGCCAACTATAAACACTTATGGATAGTTTCTGGTGTGAGGATACTTATCTCATCTTGAATATTCTGTCTAAGGCCATTCATGTACCTAGCCAACTTCTCCACTTCATTCTCATGCTTCCTAGCCCTCAAATTGAGTTTGTGGAATTCCTCAATGTATGCATTGACATCTAAGTCCCTTTGTTTCAGATTTTGTAGTCTCTTATGGATTTGAACTTCATAATCTCCTGGAAGGAATTGTGCCTTAAGTCTGACATCCATACACTCCCATGAAGTTATCTTCTTCTTGCCTTCTTGTATCCTTTGTTCTTGCATCATATTCCACCAAATTGATGTTGATCCTCTCAATCTTGATTTGGCCACATTTACTCTTTTCTCTTCTTCTACCTCTTTGTAATCAAAATGATTATTGAGAGCCTCTATCCAATCTAGCAACTCTTCTCCACTGAGGTTTCCTCCATAGGTGGGTAATCCATCCAAGTTGTCTTTGGAATGGATTTGATTACATCCAAGAATAGTTTTTAGTCTTGAGGCATGGCTACTACTGTTGGTTCCTCTCCATCTTCCACTTCTTCATCAGTCTCATCACCCCATTCCTTTTTACCCTTCCCCTTCTCCTTCTTAACCTCTCGGGTTCCTCTACTTCCTTTTGCATCCTTCAATCCTTCTATCATCTCTACCACCATCTATCGGATGGCTTCTAGAGTCATTGCTTTTGGAGGCATTGAAATTTATTCTGATTCTTCACAATCTGACATACACCAAATCTTTCAAAGAATGCCTTTGATACCACTTTGATGGAGAGAGTCTTGGAGCTTGGTTCAATATAGCTTCTTGAGTGACTTGTCCTACTCAACCCTTCAACTACTCAATTCATTCCAATGGCACTTAGTAGGGGTTATGCTAATGAGACCTCCAAGGTCTAAACCTCTTTGGATTTCCTACTAGGTATAGCCAATGGTTTTGGACAATCAACTCCACCACTTGAGGTTGTCACCTCAATCACACACACTCCTCTCTATGGCTCCAACCACTCCTGCAAGGATCTCAACACACAACCACTCCCAAAGGGTCCCCAATTCATCTACAACATGTCTTTGAAGTATTTTGAGGCTTTAGGCTCACCAAACCCATCACTTTACCTTCCTTACCTTCCTAGGTCCCTACAGGCTCAAAATAGTCCTAATTGCATTAGCCCTCCCTTGGCGGTTTTAGGGTATTAGTTTTTAAATGTCCCAAACAAGGCTAGAAATAAATTATGGATTTGAGTACCCTTTTGTAAGTTACAGATAATACTAGAAAAGTGCATCTGGGTTATCCGTACAAGAGGGGTTTCCAATGCTGCACTATTTTGAAGGGTTTAGGCCTCACCGGGTGACTTGGAAAGATGGGTCTAGAACTCTTCACTAGTCAAGACTCCTGCTCAAAAAAATGTAGGAATATTCAAGGGAACTTAGAGGGCTTTCTATTCATATGACACTTGGTCCTGCACCAATCCCCATGTGCTCATAAATCTCACTTTTTTTACTGTCCTAACTCACCTACTCCCAATGATGAGCCTAGGGCTTCATTGTTTCTCCTCCACAAGGACCTGAAAAACCACAAATCCTATCCTAAAGCTATGTTTATACCCTAACCTAGCATTCTTATTGATTTCAATAGGTGCCATCAAAGAATTCCTAGGTTAGAGCCATTTCTTGCTCTTAAACCCTACTTGCAAGGGTTTTACACCTAGTTGCAAAGAATGGAAGAAATCTCTGCAACCTAGGACAATCAAACCTACAAATGAACCTTAATGAAGACAAATACAATTAACACTCAATAATTTCAATTATTTTACACCATCTAGTCCGTACTGGACCGTACAAGCAATGAAAACAAGTGAAAAACTGTCAAAAGCCGGTGGAAACAAGTTTGCTTCACAATCCAAAAACTTGCTCTTGCATTTCCAATCCTCTAGCCCGTACAATGAATTGAATCTTGGCTTTTATGCCCCTGTTTCAGTCAGTTCAACCAAATTTTGATGCTTATAACCAAAAATACAACTTTTGCAAGAAATTGCAAAATGTTGCTCAACAACTTTTATAACTTTTGGCTCCAGGATGAAATTTTTCATTCTAATGCATTTTAAGAATCCTGAAGGTCCTCAAGCACCCTAGAAGACCAAAACACAACACAATTGACCCCTAATACATGAATACATTCATCTAGAGTACTTTACCTGTGAACTACCTAAGCATCTCACTTCTCAAACTGTCAGCATCGTGAACACAATTGACTCAAACAAAAACTTGGACACCTCAACCATGGGTCTACTGAGTCCTAAATGGTTGGTCCATTATTACATCACAAAGATAGCTCACAAACTTGAAATAAAAAAAATATTTCATACTTGGAGTGTTAGGTGCCTTGCACCAAAAAGCACCTTTTAAATGTTTTGCATGTAATAAGATTGGTCATTTTGCATCTAGATGTCCTGAAAGGAATGCAAGATTTGAAGAGAGAGTTAAGAAATCATTTAAGCCTAATCAAAATAGATATAGATTCAAGAGAAATAAACAATGCTACATAGCAGATGAGGAACGAGTAAGTGATGCCTCTTAGGATGAACCGACAACAGACTCTGCTAGTGGATCCGACAATGGAAAGGAATGGGTGTTCTATGCTTTAAAGGAAGATGAACCGGAACCAACTATCAAGAATGAAGAAAAATCCTTGGCAGCAAAATTTGAAGATAAGAATGAATGGGTAATTGATAATGGGTGCATCATATGACTGGAGATAAAATGAAATTTCTATCCCTGCAAGAATACAATGGCAGTCAAGTCAGATTTGGAGATGACAAAGCATGTATGATCAAAGGTAGAGGTACTATTTCTCTGGATGGTAAGCATAATATTGATAATCTCTATTATGTAGAAGGTTTATATCATAATCTTTTGAGTGTTGGTCAATTAGTGGACAAGGGATTCCAACTTCAATTCAAAGATAGAAAATGCAAAATCATTAACTGTAAAGCAGAAAAATCGAACCCTAGTCGTTCTCCCCTCCCCAACTCCAAGGAGAGAGAAGGGAGAGTCACTAGGGTTGATGGTTTTCACTTAGGAGGGACTTTACATTCAAAAGAGGGGTTGAAACCCACAAGATCCAATCCCACACAATGCAAGATTGGATTCTATATGAGTTTCAAGGGTTAAGATAGCAAGGATACCCTCTTTTGTAAAGAATGTAGAAAGAAAGATTGAACTAGGAATGCATGTAAAGTAGGAAAGATTCACTTATAAACAGAGATAGGGATATGGGATGAAGCTGCGGACCTAGAATTAGTAGT
Source organism: Cryptomeria japonica (assembly GCF_030272615.1). NCBI lineage: Eukaryota > Viridiplantae > Streptophyta > Pinopsida > Cupressales > Cupressaceae > Cryptomeria > Cryptomeria japonica. The sequence goes on along the minus strand of NC_081406.1, from coordinate 320,863,438 downwards.
AAAATGTCGAGACGGTGCTGTTCTACAAATTTGAGCGAAAGTTGATGGGACGATGGCGCTCGGCGTGCACACGGTCCTCCGAAAAATCCGCGAAATGAAGGGGGATCTGTAAATGTAAATGTTTGTAATGTAAACAAGTACTGATACTTTGTTGTAAGAATGTTTGTATTCTTACATGCGAAGGTGTAATGTATGTAGTATGTTTTATGTTGTAAGTGATCTCCTCTTCAATGGTTGAATCCTTGTCTTGAATGCAACACTTAGCCTTGAATGGAGACTTAGAATGATCAATTGCTTGAAGGAATGCTTGAATGCTTGAATGTTTGAATGTCGTTTCCGCCTTTTTTTCATTTACCAAAATGGGAGAGGAAATGTAGTTTATATACTTGTCAATTAGGGCTGATAGACTAATTTTCCCGACCTTGGGCTGACCAGGAAACATTATTTTCCAATTTGCAAACTTAAAGACCCGAAGCCCCAAAAGAGACCGGGCTCAAAATAGGGCCAGGGACCAGGGCACTGGGCGCCATGGTCCCACCTCCAGGGACAGCAGGGATCAAGGAGGATCAGGCGAAGGTGCTGAAAAATGCAGTTTTTGGTGTCATAAGCAAGTTTCGGGGTCTCCATTCAGGTTCCGTGTTGCATCACCATCGTGAAGACCCAAATGCGGTCGAAATTGCAAGTGTCACAATTTTAGGACGCTACATTTAGCCCCCACTTTAGCGGGAGTATAAGCGTATGCTCATACTTCCGGTAAAGTACAAGGAATCAACATTGAAAGACTTTCACCACGTCAAGGAGGCAAGATACACCAAGCCCCCAGTGGACTAAGGATCTTATGACTTCGATTGACAAAGTAAAAGGGAAGATCATGAGGGAGAACCATGACTGTCAGTAGTAAGGTTCCCTCACTATGAGTCATGCCAGAAAGATATCAAAAATTTTCAAGGCAAAGCTAAATTTGTCAAGAAATTTTCAAGTATCTTGAAAAGATATGGATGGGATGTATGCCCCCCTACATTAAAGCGATCGCACATGCCTCACCGGGGGTGATTGCTTTAAGGTAGTGATACATATAAGAAATGAGAAAGGAGCACGTTATCACAAGGATTTAGCCCCCAAGTGTGAGATAAGCCCAAGGATAATAGACACAAAACACGAAGCACAAGGTGACTTCGCTTTCCTCGGGGTCAGTATGCTGTATGATAATTCATGTATATCATATGTATGTATGCATAATTGTTCTTCATTCCCCAATCAATGAAGGTCGCCTAGAAGAAGGGAACACATGTGTCTTTTGAGTCAACATGAGAGAGACCAAAAGAGATCTCAATGCTTTGGATCATCCTCAAGTAGACAACACTAAGGACAACAAATAGAAGAATGAGAATAACACATAGAAGAAGTAACAAAAGAGAGGAGGAGAGAGTCTGCTATGCTAATGAACTAGTCTAGCACGTCATCTACCCCCCGATCTTGTTGATCAATATTTCGGGAAGGTAGGAAACACGCTAGAGGAGGAACATCCAACATAGCAAATGGAGCTATCACAAGATCCAAACAAGGGCTATGTTCATACCCCAAGCCACGGTGTTCTTGTCTAGGAGCTAGGATAAGTGCTTTAGAAAATTTGTTAGATAGATGGTTATCAACATCAACATATTCATATTCACTATCAGAATGAACAAGAGTAACATTTTCTTCATGAATAACATTTTCATCTATATCATCATCAAGATTTATAAAAATAGGATCTTTAACTCGCACAGGATCAAGACCATCATGCACCTTATGTTTAGGAGATTCCGGCTCAATCGTCGGCTGAGGAGAAAATGGAATAATATTGGCTGAAGGTGTTTTTGGGGATTGAGAAGCAGCTGCTTGAGCTCTAAGATGACGCTTTCGTCAGCGTTCACGTGCAGAACGATTCCGTCCAGTCTTAGTAGGAAGTTGAGAAGATTGAGGAGGAGGAATGTTCTCATCCTTATCACTTGGGTGTTTAGGTTGTGGTCTCTTAGGTTGAACAATAAGAGAAGAGGAAGGTCTCTTCTCTCCATAAGAGGAAGGAGGAGGAACTGCTCCATACAAAGGAGGAATATTCGGTTTAGGAAGGAGACCAAGTCCATCATGACGAGGAGGGATAGGTCTACTTTTAGGAAGTTTATTAGATATAGGCATAGTCACATTCATAGGAATGGGTTGGGAATCTTCTTGAGGAAAGACATTAGTTTTATCTTTCAAAGGAAGAACTTCCTTCTCAAGAACGATAGGAATGTCAAGTTTGGGTGTTCTAGGTTCACTTAGAGATAGGATCATATCTTTTTTCCACTTTTGATAAGATTTGAAAAGATGATCACTTCGCGGAGGAAGAGATTGAAATTGTTTAGGCCGAAAGTAATCAATAGGAACGCTAGAAGTTCTTTCAGCTGGTTTAAAGAGGCTATGATTGACAATAACAACTTCACCATTATGGGGAAATTTCAAACACTTATGAATAGGAGAAGCAATAGCTTTCATGGAAGATAGCCAAGGATAGCCTAGCTTCACACAAAATTGTTCGGATGATGGAATAATAGCAAAGTCCACATCAAGGGATTTGTTATGGACCTCAATAGGTAATGTAATAGAACCAATTGTAGGAGAAGAAAATGCATCAAATAGTTTCACAACCACATTTGTTTCATCATAGATCACTTGATTCAATTGCAAAGTAAAAAGAAATTCTTCAGTAATGATATTAACCATACAAGAAGGATCAATAAGCACTCCACGACAAGGTGTATTCTTGACTTTTGCAACTATATATAAAGGACCATCAGGTGCCCTGATAGTTTCACTAGAATCAAAGGTGATGGAAGGTTCTTTAGGGATTTTCTGTTGCTCTACAAAGTTAATCACATTCGGAGTCATGGACACAAGATCATCAGGTTAGACAGAGGAATCAGTAGTATCAATCGCATTAGAGGTGTGAGAAGGTAATGGATCAGTAAAAATCTGAAGATTTTGGTTAGGAGGAGCTATAGATGTATTGCCTTTATCATTCACACCAGAAACATAGATAGTATTATTATCAATCAAAACTTGAATTTTACCCTTTAAAGCAAAACATTTTTCAGTATCATGCCTAGGTTGACGATGAAATTGACAAAAAGATTTGTTATCAAAGTAGGGTGAATTAATCTTTGCTGGATCTATTTGCCTTATAGGAGGAAGAGTAAGCACATTTTGTTCCAATAACTTATTCATAATACTATGCAATGATTCATTCAAAGGAGTAAACTTTCTTTCTTTCTTGAAAAACTTAGAAATAGGGGGCACACCTGATGCCGCATTCACATTGTTGTTGATGATGTGTTCATTGAATTTAATGGACTCTCTGTTCGGTTTAAACTTCCCAAATGGTTTTTGACTACTATCACCCTTATCACTCAGAGTCATAGGATTTGCTTGTTCCATTTGACTCACAGTCAATTGATAATTGTGAAGAGTGGCGCACAACTGTTGGAAAGAAGTAAACTCAGAAAACAGGAGTTTTTCTCTAATATCTTTTTGTAAATTAGAAATAAAGATTCTTTGAATATCATTGTCAGGCACTCGGAAAGAAATTTGAGCATACAAATGCTTATATCTACTAATGAAATCAGTCACTTTTTCTTTAACACCTTGTTTACAATGCATTAAATCAATCAAAGTGACTTTAGGACTTATATTGTTTTGAAATTGTTGAATAAAAGCATTTGCAAGTTGTTCGAAAGAAGAAATAGAATAAGAAGGCAATGAGCAATACCATTGTAGGGCTTTATCTCTTGATGTTCTAGTAAACAGTTTTGCAAGCAACCTTTGGTCATAAGCAAAATCAGTACATATTGTTTGAAAGGTCTTAACATGTGTTAGAGGATCACCCTTACCATTATAAAGCTCCAAATGCGGAATTTCAACATGTTTAGGGGGGATAGCTCGAACAATGTCAAGAGAAAGTGGGCTCGCAACATCAAATGTGGGCACACTAAACTTAGATTGATTCATAGAGGCAATTTGTTGCTGTAAAGAAGAGACAGTTTGTGAAAGATTGTTAATGGTCACTTCAGTCGAAGAGTTCATATTAGATGTGTTAGATTGTGATGGAGGTGTTATGTTATTGAAAGAAGGTAGAGAGTAAGGTGGTGGGACACTATGATAGTTAGTCATAGGAGATGATTGGAAAGGAGGAACACTACAAGGAGGAATGGAATGGTTAAATGAATTGCCCCCTTGTGTCATGTTCATTTGTGGAGACATAACAGGAACACTCATTGAAGGAATGAATGAAGAAGTTGGATTGAATGAAGGAAGAGGGTTAATTGAAGAAGAGGGATTGCCCCCATGACTGGTGATCATAGGAGGAATGTCTTGTATTGAAGTAGTCATTATGTTTGATGTAAAAGTAGGTATACTAGCAATAGGAGTTGTCAAAGGAATAGAATGATTAACTTGAGTAGGAGGTTGTGTGTAACCTAAGGTTTCGGCACAACTTTTCATAGGCATCACATTCGAATCCACAATGTGTGCAATACCATGCAAAATATCAATTCCATTCTTATCACTTTGAACCATATGTTTTAGAACCTCAATTAATGAAAGAGCTTGACTATCGGGGTATTCTTGAGACATCCATTGTCGAAAATCATCAAATTGGTTATCCAATTTTGAAAGTTGTTCTACAGAAACCTCATGGAGAACTTCTTCACCATTAAGAGGATTAGAGGAATTACCCATGTCCTCGTTAAAAAGGCCATTCAAATTAGGTTCCATCTCCTCAGTAATTACACCTTGGAAAGACTTAATTCTAAGGCTTCGTCTAACGGGAGTAGTGTAAGTAGGGCTTATTGTTGTAAAACTCATGCACTAAAGAGAGAGATAATATTTTGAATTTTAGAGGTAGCAAATTTCAATAAAATTAGCCAATCTCCTAGATTTAAGCTGTTAAATGCAATCAGGACAATCTCCCGAAATTTCGGAAAAAATGTCCGGGACCGTGGCGAACGGAGTGCACACGGTCCTCGCAACTTTTTTCGAAGTTTTCAGGGATGAAAGTTATGATGATTTTAAGGCTAATCTGAAAAAATTGAGTTATTTTACGATCTGTAGATAGGCCAAATTAAAGTTGCAATCTCAAAATTGAACCCTACCAAGATTGTTGAAAAATGTAAATTTTGAATTTTGAAAAAGAAGGGAAAACTGAAATTTTGAATTTTATGATTTTAGAGGGAATGCTGAAAGCAATGCAAGTTTCAAAATTTAAAAGTTGACTCGATTTCATGCAAAATTCGATTTTGAAAGTGGAAATCAAGGTTGTTGCAATTAAACACTTAATTTCAAAAGTCACAAATTGTAAAAATTTGAATAAAACACTGAAACTTCGAATGAATGCCAACACACTTTTCAGATTTAGGACTGTAAGAAACACAATTTTGATATAAACTTTAATTTCAATGATTTTTGAATGATTAGAAGCCTCAAGCCAAGCAATCGCTAAACCAACTTTGACTTTAATTTTGAAAGTGTTAAAATTGATAAAATTAGCAAAAATTCTGGATTTTAGCAGAAAAATACAGTAAAATCTAGCTCCCGAAATTTTGGAAAAAATGTTAGGGACGATGGTGCTCGGGGTGCACACGGTCCTCGCAACTTTTTTCAAAATTTTCGGGGATGAAAGATATTGTGATTTTATTGCGGAATCCAAAGTTACAGCCGATTTGGAGGTGTTTTGATTAGTGAAATTATCAGTCAAAGGTTGAATCAAGAAGGTCTTAAAATTAGGGTTTTGACATTTAACCACTTAATTTTCAGAATTAAAGCACAAATATGAATTAACAATTTGCAATAGAAGGGTAGATCTGAAACAAGCATTAACAATTAAACATTTCACAAGTTTAATTACTAAAAAGAAAATTTTAGGGTTTTTATGCAATCAACCTCTAATATTTGCAAAAGATCAAACATGGAAATGTAATTAAGGAAACAAAATTTTCAGATCTAACCATGAATAATCAGAATGAGGATGTTCACGTTGGGTTCACCAAAATGTAAAGCGGAAAAAATCGAACCCTAGTTGTTCTCCCCTCCCCAACTCCAAGGAGAGAGAAGGGAGAGTCACTAGGGTTGATGGTTTTCACTTAGAAGAGACTTTACATTCAAAAGAGGGGTTGAAACCCACAAGATCCAATCCCACACAATGCAAGATTGGATTCTATATGAGTTTCAAGGGTTAAGATAGCAAGGATACCCTCTTTTGTAAAGAATGTAGAAATAAAGATTGAACTAGGAATGCATGTAAAGTAGGAAAGATTCACTTATAAATAGAGATAGGGATATGGGATGAAGTTGCGGACCTAGAATTAGCAGTAAAATGTTGAGACGGTGCTGTTCTGCAAATTTGAGCGAAAGTTGACGGACGATGGCGCCTAGCGTGCACACGGTCCTCCGAAAAATCCGCGAAACGAAGGGGGATCTGTTCGTCTCTGCACAAGGATTCCAGATCTTCAATTATAGCCGCATACTTGCAACCTACACACAGAAAAGAGAGGACGATTGGGGGGTTAGGGATGAGGGGTTTGCCTTTAGGTCAAACCCCAATTTTGGAATTAACCAAGAAATGAGAATGCTGTAAATGTAAATGTTTGTAATGTAAACAAGTACTGATACCTTGTTGTAAGAATGTTTGTATTCTTACATGCGAAGGTGTAATGTATGTAGTATGTTGTATGTTGTAAGTGATCTCCTCTTCAATGGTTGAATCCTTGTCTTGAATGCAACACTTAGCCTTGAATGGAGACTTAGAATGATCAATTGCTTGAAGGAATGCTTGAATGCTTGAATGCTTGAATGTTTGAATGTCGTTTCCGCCTTTTTTTCATCTACCAAAATGGGAGAGGAAATGTAGTTTATATACTTGTCAATTAGGGCTGATAGACTGATTTTCCCAACCTTAGGCCGACCAGGAAACATTATTTTCCAATTTGCAAACTTAAAGACCCAAAGCCCCAAAAGAGACCGGGCCCAAAATAGGGCCAGGGACCAGGGTGCTGGGCGCCATGGTCCTGGGGGACCAGGGCACTAGGTGCCCTAGTCCTGAAGGACCAGGGCGCTGGGCGCCATGGTCCCACCTCCAGGGACAGCAGGGTGCAAGGAGGATCAGGCCAAGGTGCTGAAAAATGCAGTTTTTGGTGTCATAAGCAAGTTTCGGGGTCTCCATTCAGGTTCCGTGTTGCATCGCCATCATGAAGACCCAAATGCGGTTGAAATTGCAAGTGTCACAATTTTAGGATGCTACATTAACAAAATTGGTTTGGAGATTGCAACCGGTATTCATGCTGGAGGCAATATCTTTCACTTGAACACTGGTAATAAGACATGTTTGATTTCTCATAATAATGAGAGTTAGCTATGGCATAAGAGGTTGTGTCATGTTAATTTTGATTATATTGTTAAGATCATTTCAACTAAGGTTGTGTCATGTTAATTTTGATTGTATTGTTTATCGGTATCTATTTCTACGACTATCTATTTTTTCTATTCTGCTACTTAATGTTTATATGCTCCGATTAAAGAATGGTTTGATTGATAAAATATTTTAACAACTGATTCACCCCCCCTCCCCTCTCAGTTGTTCACCGATTATCCTAACAAGCTCCTCCCAATATGTTATATCTCCTCAACATAAGCTTTGACCCTTTATCATCGTAACCTTTGCCGATGCGTTTTAGTTTTGCCAATGTCCAGAGGGATAAGTCGTACTGATAGCATCATCGACTATCAGCAATAGAAGAACTCTCCATTGCTGCTAGTGTCCGTTCTACCGATGGACTTCATTGGTGTATTGTATCCCGATCACATGCTTCTACTTGTGTGTTACCATTGGGTTGAATTTTTCCAATAACATATATTTCATATTTAACATCGAAATTCTGACAAACACGTGCTATTTAAAAAAAAAAAAAACTAATCATGTGCCATCATTGGACGTGGGCTAAGGGTATGAAAATTGGGAGGAAGCAGGCACAATTGTTGCAGATAGATGCTTGACAACAACTGTATAAGAGGTTGGTCCTTTCATTCTTGTTATCAAGATTTTTTTGCAAGTTCCTTTGCTTTCCTTGCATTGTCTTGTTCACTTTGTTTAATGGTATTGGCTTTGGCAAAATATGGATCCTCAACCTCCTTAACCTCTCCATTCTATGGCTGCCAGTTGTAAAGACAAGTTGTTGGATATACCAATCTCCCCTATTATGATTCACTATCTTTCTATCATCAAAATCTTTAGGTCTTAAAAATATTTAATATCATTTGAGATTGATCCATCACAAGGAAATCCATACATCCGATAAATTGGCTTTACTATCCATTCCTCAAATTTGTTATAATTTGATCTTGTGTAACGAGAATCCCAAACAAAAGTCCATAATTGAATAGGTTGCTCCTCCCCTTGGTTGTTTCTGACGTTAAGCCTCAATTCCTTGGGTCACATACCCCTAAAACGTCCATAGAATAAGATTAAATGCATCAATAATGAGTAAACCTTAAAATTAGGGCAATTATTAGTGCATAGTTGCTGTAGATAGATGCTCGGAAACAACTGTACAAGAGGTTTGTCCTTTCATTCTTTTCATCAAGATTCTTTTGCAAGTTCCTTTGCTTTCCTTGCATTCTCTTGTTCACTTTGTTTAATGGTATCCACTTTGGAAAAATATGGATCCTCAACCTCCTTAACCTCTCCATTCTGTGGCTGCCAGTTATAAAGACAAGTCACTTCATAGCTTCTAGAGGGGTGAAAAATTCTCTATGACTGTAAACCCTTCCAGCCCTCAAAATAGCCCTTTGTATGGAAGCAACTTTTATACAATTATTTAGGACTCTACGGGCAGTTGCTTGTACAATTTTCCCCACTGAAAGGGTCTCTTCATTTTCTCCAGTTAGCAGATAAAATTCCTCATCCTGGGATGGCTCTTTATATGGCATTCGCCAATCCTTAAATCCATGTACCAATTCAATCTTTATGTTAGCAGGAGTTTTCCACTTTTTATTGGATGCCCGTTGTTCCACACTTCTAGCATATTCATCAATATCTAGGGCCTTTAACACATGAGGATATTTTTTGACATGTTCAACTGCCATTTCTTGTATTTCCTCATCCATATCATCTATATGTTGTCATGCATCTTCATAGTATACATCCTCAATCATTTTTTTGGCTAGTTCATATGACTCTAGATGAATTCTAGTATCATCCAATGGATCCATAACATGGCTCCTAGAAGCTTCTTGCCCGGTCCCTCTAACCCTTAAAAAACCAACATTTATATAGACAAGTCACTTCATAGCTTCTAGAGGGGTCAACAATTCTTTGCGACTATAAACCCTTCTATCCCTCAAAATAGCCCTTTGTATGGAAGCAACTTTTATATGGTTATTTAGGACTCTATGGGCAGTTGCTTGTACATTTTTCCCCACTAAAAGGGTCTCTTCATTTTCTCTAGTTAGCATATAAAATTCCTCATCCTGGGATGGCTCTATATATGGTGTTTGTCAATCCTTAAATCCATGTACCAATTCAATCTTTATGTCAGCAAGAGTTTCCCACTTTTTATTGGATGTCTGTTGTTCCACACTTATAGCATATTCATCAATATCAAGGGCCTTTAACACATGGGGATATTTTTTGACATGTTCAACTACCATTTCTTGTGTTTCCTCATCCATATCATCTATATCCTATCTTGCATCTTCACAATATACATCCTCAGCCATTTTCTTGGCTAGTTCATATGACTCTGGATGAATTCTAGTATAGTCCAATGGATCCATAACATGGTTCCTAGAAGTTGCTTGCCCGATCACTCTAACCCTTAAAAAACCAGTAACATTTATAAAGACAAGTCGCTTCATAGCTTCTAGAGGGGTCAACAATTCTCTGTGACTGTAAACCCTTCCAGCCCTCAAAATAGCCCTTTTTATGAAAGAAACTTTTCTAGGTCCAAGGGTAGCTATAAATTGCAGAGGAGAAAACATCCATTCATGTGATGTTGCTAGGTTTATGTCAACACCAACTTGGTTGGTTACTATAACCATTACCTGTTTGACAGCTTCATACTTGTCATCTCGACTAGGGAAATTTTACAGTGAATGAAGCTTCAATGATAATATCTCTTTGCTAGGACCACATAATGTTGCAACCATGGCCAATGGATTCAAAAGATACCGACCAAGATCCACAACATGCCTCACAATCCCATAAATTTTCCTTGCACATTGAATTCATCATCATAAAACACAAGGTGGAACGAGTCCTAATGGATATTGGTTCTATCATGCAGAATCATTTTGAGTTGGAGGCTTGAAATATGAATAATTTATCTCATTTTATTTGTTAGTTGCATATTTTGTTATGGGTTAATAGAAATCTGGGTATTGTATAGAACTTTAAAAGAAAGTAGAATCTAATTAAACACTATATTTCATTTGATGTTATCAATAATTTTGACTAGTTTTCTTCATAATGTGTATCTTGTATAGTTTACCTTATTATTATCTTTCTTGTATCATGTAGCAGTTTTGGAATAATTATCATAACTTTCATTGGAACCATTGGATCTTTCTATAAATTCGAGGATAAGTCTGTAACAATGATATCAAGAGACCGAATGGAGCGATTGGCTTCATTACAAGTTAAGGGAAGCCTTTCTCATGTTTGTCTTCCTCAAAGTATGGTTGGTGTCTATTAAGTTGTTGTCTTGTAAGGGTGTTTTGAAGATTGAGAAGAGACTTTTGATGGGTATTAATCCCATTGTTGTCAAGTATGTCTGATTGCAATTGAATGTTTCCAAGGTTTATGTGCATTAGAGGGCAAATGATTCTTGAGATTATCAGTTCAATTAAATAATTTCTGAAAACTTTGAATTGCTTGCTTGTAAATGAATGCTTTAAATAAAAGGTTGCTTTATTATAAGTATGATTTCTTAATTGAGATTACTCTGAAAACACTTGATTAAATTATCTTCAAACAATAGTAGACCAGTTCCTTCACCCCTTACATAATGTTGTAGTTAGTCTTACTGAATTTAACTTTGCTCTGAAAGACCAATAAGACAAAATGAAGCTTGACATCCAATCATTCAAACTGATAATCAAACTGAAACCTAACCCAAGCTATAATAACATAGGATAGAACATTGAAACAATCTAAATGAATAGATTTATCACATGGAACTAATCAAACAATAAAAAAGATAAATACCATAAGAGATGAAAAACACTTGATGTTTGTATTGAAATAAACATAATATAATCAACTGATTACATATAGCACAATGTCTTTTCATCAGTTTGGCATTTCCAGAATATAAACCTGGAGACAGTTTTATTAAAATTGCTCTTTAAAATAAGACCATCACTTCAAAGGCATCTGCATGAAGTATTCAAACTGATAATTCAAATTGAAACTGATATTCAAACTGAAATCTAATTAAAATTATAATAACATGAGATAGCACATTGAAACAATCTAACTACTCACCAGGGGTTGGTTCTTGCTAAAGATTCAAATTGCACTAAAGTGTGGGTTGAAGGAGATTCTTTGAACATTATTAACTGCTTGGATAATGTTTTCCCTCCTTCTTGGTCTATACACAATGCCATTGAAACTGCGAAGGATATAAGTAAAAACTTTGAAATATGTATTTTTACACATGCATATAGAGAAGCTAACAAATGTGCTGACTGGGCTGCCAACTTGGCTTGTAGCTTTGACAAAATTATTACCCTTTATGGTGAGAGTAATCTCAAGTGTGAGGTGAAGTCATTGATTGAACTGGATCGGATCCAGATGAAACAACGCGTCTTAACTAATCATAATCTCTAATGCTTTATTCTCACTTGTATAGGATTGATCACAACGGTGGCGAGGCTTATTTTATCTATCATATCATATTTATTTGGCACGGATTCTGGATGGCTCTACATAACAACAAAAAAATTGTTAGGTTTTTCCACAGAGTTCATAGAGAAAATAACAGAGTTGCGATAAGGAAGAACTGGGAATTCAAGGATAAAATGGGGGGTAATAAAAAGAAGTTTGAGCCGGCCTCTTACTCAGATTGGAAGAAAAACAAAGAAGTATGGGAGATTCTTCAAGATGGAGGTCTGAATGTTTTTATGGAAAGGCTTTGTGGCAAAGACCCTACTGTCACGAAGCACTTCATAAAAAATTGGAAGAGTGGTAAAATTCTTGTTGGCACCCAGATGATGCAAGTGGATGAGGATGTCATTGCGGAAGCTACACGTATGGTGAAAGATGGTATGAAATTTTATAGAGATCGAAGTGTGTTTGACAAGGCCGCAGGTAGGTTTCCTATCACAGATGGAGAAAGAAGGAAATTGGTTAAGGTGAACAATCCCTTCTATTCCCCTAAGTGCATTTGTAGGCCATGGAGGTTTGTGTTGTTTGCTACCATCAGCTACATTACTCTGGACGGGAGATTCACAAGGGCCTATGGGCATCACTTCGTGCTTCTCAACTGCTTCCTCCATGGTGATAAGGTTAGTTTTCCATACTATCTTGCATGCTCTATGGATCATACTATTCGTGAAATGCAGAAGGATTCTCAAAGAGATCATGCCCTACACCAGGGTTTAATGGTTTTAGTTTATAAGATGTTGAAAAGGAAAATTATTGAGAAACCCATTAGCAAGGGCAAACAAATTAAGGATGATGAAATTGAAAGTGAGGATAGTGGGTTCAATCTTAATTCCTAAACTAAAGGTGAGTCCGAAAATTTTAGCAACAAGGGGAAGACCAAGGGAAAGAACAAGAGGACTACTGTGGATTTTGACCTCTCGGACTCCGAGGAGGAGTCTTTTGATGATTAAATCATAATGAGTAAGAAGAGAAAGGGAATGGGTAAGCAAACTGAAAGGAGCAATAAGACCAGTAAGGGGATAAATAAGGTGAAAAGGAAGATTATTGTTTCTTCCAATGAGGAATCTGAGGTTGAAAAGATGGATAAGAACAATGGTAAGGAGGAAGATGAAATGCGGGAAGCTAACTGTGGGGAGAACCTGAACACATAGAGAATGCAGAATGAAGATCAGGAGAACAATAGGGGAAATCAAAATGTCTGCCAAGGAGCCATAGGTAATGATAGCATCAAGGGAGTCTGTGAGGTCATAAGTAAAATGGTGAAAGAAATTGGTGACTTGAAGACTGATCTCAATATGATCAAAAGGGCAATCATAGGTGAGAAGCCTTTCTCTGAGAACGTCAAAGAATTAATGGTGGTTGTTAATGAGGCTGAAGCTATTGAGGCAATGGTCAATAAAATTCTAGAAATGGAAAAGAAGGTGAAGGAGATGGAAGGAATCAGAGATGATAAAGGTTTGTTGAATGACCTAGTCAATAGAGTGGATAAGATGGAGTTAACTATGAAGAAGATTGCTGAGAAAAAATTCCAGATCCTTAAGGCCACTGTTGATCATGTTAACATGCTGATAAACAAATTTGAATAGATCAAAGGAAAGGAAGATGAGAAGGAACAGATAGAGAAGACAGGTCATGAAAAGAGAACAAGGACCAACACTCGAAAACAGGTGGGTATGAAGGAAAAAGAGCTCGATGATATGAATAACTCAATAGTCAATATGAAGCAGATGGTGGTTCATGCGGAAGAACTCATAAGAAATATCTAGCTATCTCGGTGTTGTCTTTGTGTTGTCTTTTGGCTGTCTTATGTTGTCCTCTTTGTCTGTGATCCCTTTTTTTTTTTTCTGGGATCTGATCTTTGTATGGGTGTCCAGGCACTGTTATTTCTAGTCACTTTAATGCTTTTTCTTTTTCTTGCTATGTAATCAAGGTTTTGGGTTCCTGCCAAAAACCTGTTTTTAATTAATCAAAATAATCTAACTAAATAGATTTATCACAAGGAACTAATCAAACAATTGAAAAGATAGATACCATCAGAGATGCAAAAAATGTGATCTTTATATTGAAATAAGCATAAGATAATCAACTGGCTTCAGTACAACGTAATGTCATTCGCCAGTTTTGGCATTTCCAGAAAACAAACTTCAAAAGGACTTGCATAAAATACGTCTTGAACAAAATGATCATGAATGTCTTCTCATCAAAAGGATCCCCTATAAATAGATGAGGATTCAACTCCAAAATGAAAGGGCATACCCTTTCATTGGGAATTAAACTAACTAAGACTTAAACTCCTAACTAAAAACTAACTGACTAAAACTAACTTAACTACTAGACATATAGAAAGTTTGCAAAAACAATTGAAAGAATCCAAAATAAGATTCTTTGGTCGGGAGTGGAAGTCAAGAATATAATTCCCCTTATAGTCTAGAATAAAATCTGCTCTCCCAAGGCCTCTGGGGGGTTGGGTTTAAGGAATATAAGCTCTATGAATAACGCCTTATTAGCAAAACAATTTTGGAGAGAAAGGGGAGGAAAGAGAGTGGAATTTAATTTGGAGAAATAAATATCTTCACATGCAACCTTCTGAGGAAGAATTTTTGGATAAATCTTTTATTGTTGAAGGTTTGGCAATATGGAATACAGTTCAATCGGCTAAAAGTTGGGCTGCAGCTAGAAGAATGTGGAAACTGGGGAATGGTAGAAGTATAATATTTTGGGAAGACAGATGGATTATGGATAAACCTCTGGATGAAATTCCAATCCTTTATGATTGGAAAGATCGGTTCAAAAATAGGGATAAGGGTTTGGTAAGAGATTACTGGAGAAATGGGAAATGGATTGAATTTAGCCAGCATTGTCCGAGGTTAAAGTTTCTTGAGATTGTGCTTTCTTCTAAATTTCTGAGAGACAACAAAGAGGATAGTTTGATATGGAGGGAAACCCCAAATGGGAAGTATTCTATGTCCTCAGTTGTGGCTATCCAAAATAAAGTTATGGAAGAAACTCCTATTTGGGCTAAAGTGTGGAATAAGAAGTTAATTCCTAAAGTTAATATCTTTTTTTGGATATTTATCCAAAACAAGGTATTAACTTTGGATAACCTTGAAAAGCGAGGATTTGATTTTCCTAATAGGTGTTCTCTTTGTTGCAGGGAAGAAGAGTCTACCTGTCATATTCTCCATTAGTGTACTTTCAGCCAGGAAATTTGGAAAATTATTTTAAGTAGGTGGAAGCTAAGTTGGGTTTTTCCGAACTCTCTAGGGGATTCCTAGCAGCAATGGCACTGCCCTAATTCCAACCCAAAGATAGTGGAGCTTTGGAAACTTACCTTCCCTAATGTTATCTGGAACATCTGGAAAGAGCGCAACAATAGGATTTTTAGGGATAAAAGTGCCAACCCTAAAGTGGTGGTGGATAAAATATACAGGAGTATCTTTGAATGCCTCAATGGCATTGATTATGGCCCAGTTGATAAAGAAGATTTCAATGACAGGTGGAACCTTTCTACTACCAAATCTAGTAAGGAGAATGGTAGAGAAGGTCTTTCTTGGAGTTTTCCACCTCAGGGATGGATAAAGGCCAAATTTGATGGGTCTTCTAAGGGGAATCTGGGTAAAGCTGGTTATGGGGGCATTGTCAGGAATTTTGTTGGAAGTTGCCTAGTGGCGGTTGCTGGCCCTTTGGGAGTCAAACCGGTCATTATGTTGAAGCCTCAGCTGCACTGAATACTCTAATTATTTCTAAGAACCTAAATCATGATAAATTATGGTTGGAGGGAGATTCACTTAATATTATTAAGTTCTTGAAGGGGGAAATCGAGCCATCATGGTCTATAGAAAACATAATTTTGAAAGCTAGGGAAATTATTGCTAGTTTTAAAGTTATAATTATTGAACATGCCTTTAGAGAGAAAAATATGGTGGCCGATTGTCTAGCGAACCTAGGCATTAATTCCGAATCTCAAACAATTTGGCATGGGGAAGATAATAATATGAGCATTAGAGAGCTCCTTAGAAAGGATAGATTTATGGGGAAAGAAGGACCGCATAATTATGACAGCTGATATGAGTAACTTATGCATTGATAGAAAGGTAATGATTACTTGGCAAAGTGGCAGAATCCCAATCAAATATAATAACACTCCACACACTTTGTGGGTCATCTTTTTCAAAATTTCGAGAGACAACGAGAAGAAAGCTTTGAGTTTGCAGAAGAACAAAGGTGAAAGTTTGAAATTGAATATGGGAGGTGATTTAAGGAGGGAGGAACCAGACAACACTTCCAGATGGAAGGATATGCCAAAAGTTTGGGCAAAGCTAGAAAAAGGGTCCCTAACGAGTTTTATGGAGAAGCTGGTTGATTACGACAAAGGTAGGGTAAATCTCGCAGTCTCCAAAATAATTGAAAATTGGAGTAATGGGTCTTTTAAAATCTATGGTGTGAGGTTCAAATTGGATGTGGGCCTCATCACGACTGTGATAGGTATGCCCCACTCAAGGCTCAATTTTTTTAGAGATCTTAAAGTTTCCAACAATGCGGTAAATCTTTTCCCACGTAAGGAAAAAGAGGGCTAAAATTGGAAAAGCCACTGGGGGTTATTATGAAGCCTCCAACATCAAGAAAATATGGGGTTGGGTTTTGAATGCCATCATGGAATACATAACTATTGAGGGCTAATTTTCTAGGGCCCACACTTATCACTTTGTGTTATTAAACCACTTTAGGCATGAGAAAAGGGTTTCCCTGCCCTACTATCTCTTTAGGTCCCTGTCTAGGTCTCTCAATAAACACAACAGGAATACCTTGAATCCGGTTCTCCACTGTGGGCTTATATTGTTCATTTATGAGCACTGCAAAATCCTTTCCATGCAGGAAAACAAGAGGTTGTCCGCTTCTCCAGGGAAAGACAAGAGAAATTTGGAGGAAGGCGAACCCAACAAGAAGGAGGCTACTTTGAGTAAAAAAAGCAAGAGCGCCATTGGGATGAAAGCCCATGATGGAAATAATGATACATAGGAAACTGAAAAAGAGAGCAGTGAAATGGAAACATACGAGTGAGAGGGTGAGGAAAGTTGGAAAGATGAGGATGTGGGTGCAGAGGAAGAAGAAGGTGAGAACGAGTCTGACAATGATAGTCCAATTCACAATGCTAGCTTAGGCAACGACAAGGGCAACCTATGGTGGATAAGGATGATAAGGATATTGAGGAAAAAGATATGAATTTTGAGAAGGACAAGAACAAGGAACCTGAGAAGGAAATGGCTAAGGATAGTTTGAGTGAGGATAAGGAGAGTGCTGGAGAACGGTTATTCCTGGATAGCCTTAAAAAACTCACTGAGGCTAGATTGGGTTATGACAGATGGACATATGAACTATTGAAGAACCTGGAAAAAAATGGGAAACATGTGGATGAGAAAAGGAAGGAAGATGATAGGAATTAGAAGCAATGGAAGTAGGATATGGAGGAAAAAGTTAAAAAAATGGCAGCTCAGATTGACTATCTGGAAGAAGGGAAAGTGGCGATGAAAAACCTGTTGGGTATGATCCCGAATATCCTGTTTGTTGCTACAAAGAACCTAGAGAATATCTCAAAGGTCCTTGATAACTCCAACTCTCCCAAATCGATGGTGGACCTCGACATGGAAGAAGATGCAATCGAGATTGGAAGTGGGGAAGCGACACCTAGAGGAGCTGCAAAGAGAACTAGAGCGAGTGTTAAGAAAGCTGCTGCTGCATCTGCTAAGGAAATCCCTAATCTTAGGGATAATATCAAAGACCTGTATGGGATTAGCAGTAACTTAGCTAATGCCCTGAAAAACATAATAGTTCCTTTTGTCTGGTCTGGCTGGTTTATGCTGGTTTTTTGGGGCTTTTGCTGATTTTTTCTACTAATTGTGCTAGTTTTTCTAAATGTATGTTCCTCCTGGTTTTTTAATGCTTTTATCTTGTAAGGTCATTTTGTAAAGGGTTTCAAGGCCCCTTCAAGACCTACTTTTACCTTAATAAAAAACTTAACTACTAGACATATTACATAAAAGCATTGAAGATAACATTTTGAAATATTTTAAAACATTTTGACATATTTCCTATGTTAAAGGTTTCGGGTCTTGAAAACCTATTTTTCTTAATTAATCAGAAAATTTTGAAATATTTTAAAACAATTTCAATCCTCAAGTATCTCGCCAAATTTCTAAATATGCTCCAAGTACTTTTTTGATGTGTAGGTGTCTACACCATGGATCTGACAACGATCTCCCATGTGACAAATTGTTCCATCTGTGTAATTGTTTCCTTCAAATCAATTCCATCTGATCAGGTAGCATTAAGGGCAACACTGAGTAGATTTTGGCATTTTGAAATCCACTTGTATTTATCCTTGATTTCTCCCCTCTGATTAGTTAGCACTGGGATACCATGCTAGACTATGTCTTTACATTCATTATATTTAGTTTGTAACTCTGCATCAAATTTTTCATGTTTTGCAAGCAGCCTTTTGATCTTCTCAATTTCTTTAGCATCTGTCCCTTCCAAAGTCTTATCATGTAGTCTGGTTCCCAATCCATTCTTTATCCTATTATGTGATATAGCATTGTCCATATTCTTTTAAAAAATGACCCAAAATTCTTCCAAACATCCTTTCAAATTTTCAAATCTTTTATTCAATAGAAAAGAGACAGTATCAACTCTTACATTTCCCATTTGTTTAAGAATTCTCTGATTTTCTTGTTGCATCTCTTCACATTTATTTTTCCATTTTGAATTATCAGGGAAAGTATCATTGGCACATATTATCCACTTCTTTTTATGGTTTCCTCATACAATCATTTGTATTGATCTCTTTCCCTTATTGTTCTAATTATTTGTGCTCTGTTAAACTTTGAAATGTCGACTCCAATGTCTACTGAAACAATGGGATTAATTTCCCCAACTTTCAATTTCATCATATGGCCAAATTCTTTATCCACATCAATAATTTTAGGCCTTTTATTCAGAGGATACAATGCCCATAGCAGTAAGGCTTCTTCATCTTGGTCAAACTTGGATCCAATAAACACATTATTTACTCCTTGAATGTCCAATCTGAAATCCTTGTTGTCAAAGTGTAATAGACTTCCAAAAATAAAAGATGCACTCAAATCCCATCCTAGAAACAAAATTACTCTGGCTTCTACAAGTAATTGCCTCCCTTTTTGGGGAGTCATTGTAACTGAATCTGCTTCTATATCCTCCTTTAACCTTTTCAACAACTTTGCCTCATTTTCAGGTGTTATATGTGGGATAGATTCCCTCAACCTTTTGCCTTTGAATTTATAGAGAAAAGATTTAAATTCTTTAGATTTCACAAATACATCATCTTCTACAAAAGCATAATGTTCTTCTAACCTTGAATATGCATGAATCTCCATCTTAGTCACAATTTGCTCATTTTCATTTGGTTCTTCTTCTTGTTCCTTTTCTCGATATCTAGAAACAACTTCATGGTCATCTGGTTCACTTTCTGACATCTCTTCTTTTGTCTCCATTTCCATCAACATTTGTTTCTTTTCTTCCAACTCTCTAATCAAATTATCAATTACCTCTTGTGCTTCTGCATCTTCCATATTTTTGAAGATGTCTTTTAGTTCCAAACTCAAGTGCAAATAACCTCCTAGATTTTGTCTTTTCTTACAGGAGTGGATGTACCTCTCCGAATCATAATTTTTTCTTGCAATATGTTCAAACAAATTATAATCCTCCATTAACTTTATGTCAATTATTTCATATGCCTTTGTAGAAACAATATTGAAATCTCGAAAACTAAGAGTTCCAGGCAAGAAAGCCTCCTTATGTTGGCCTCCAAAGTGTTTAGCATTTGAGACACTTAATTGTCTTACAATCTCCAAATATGGTATTCTATCAGGAACACATTTTGGTAATATGTATGGGCTTCCTTCAAATCCATAGATCCTAAAACAAGTAAAGTTCTGGTGCACGTACCAATCTCCCTAGTTATGATTCACAATTTGCCTATCATCAAAATCTTTAAGCCTAAAAAAAGCCTTAATCTCATTTGAAATTGATCCAATTTTATGTAGTTTGATCTCACATAATGAGAGTCCCAAATAGAAGTCCATAATTGAACTAGTTGTTCCTTCCCTTCCCTATTTGTGGTATTAAGCACTAACTCCTTTGGCCACATACCCCTGAAACATCCATAAAACAATACTAAATGCATCAACAATGAATAAAACTTGAAATTAGGGATTTTGTTATACCCAAGGTTTAGGAAACCCTCATGTAATTTTTCTACCAAATAAGAGGCGTAACCAAATGGTCCAGGCTCATACATTTGGATATCTGAGACTAAGACTAATGACCCAATACTCATTAGATCAGGAACTTCAACTCCTCCTAACTCCCCACAAGACATATAAGTATATTGTAGGTAATGTTTGAATAACTCAATGTTGAATGGTGGCCCATCATGTTTTGTCAGTATAACTGCCTCCTTCTTATGGATAGCTAACTTCCACCCAGTATATGTTGTATCCATTCTGAGGTATAATTCTTCCAATTCTCTGAAAGACAAGGGTTTATCAGGGTTGGGATCCAAGTTAAATACTTCATTCAGTGTACCAATAGAAAACCTAATGAAGGCATCTCCATTGGGGGCTTGAATATACCTCCCCACAAAATTATAGTTTTTCATTAGGGTTTCTAGCAATTTCACACTTACAAACACATTTCGGACAATCAGCTTACCCAAATTGGTCTTCCATGGGTTGCACAGTAGCATTTCCTTGTCTCTTCTCAGGTAGTGAAACAAGAACAATTCGTATCCTCTCACTTTGGTCCACACCTCTCTGACATTTTTGTATTTATCTTCCAATTGGTCCCTCCTTGACAAATGTTGTTTCGATCTTCTGGACTTAGGTCTGTTTCTTGCATTTGTTGTATCATATCTTGGTTCAATCTTTGAATCGAGGCTTCCTCTTCTTTCTTAGATTTCTTAGCCCTAGATTCAAAGATTTTTGTCGCTCTTTTCTTTTTTGTGGAACTCGAAGACTCCATTTTTGCAATCATAATTTTTTTCTCTAACTCTCAGGAATTCAATTCTTTGTTCTATCAATTTCTTTACTATGTAAAAATTGTAATGATGATCCTCTCATAAATCTACCTCCTATGAACAATAAATAAATTTACCTGATGCAAGCATTTAATAAAAGTTCAATGTTTCAATTTTAAATTCTGATACGACAACGACTCATAGGCGTATGTCTCTCCGATAAAACTTCATCTTTGGCACCATTAGCAAAATCCCTTTTCCTTTTAGAAACTTTATCTTTCTTGTCGAGGTAACATAAGCCGATGACACTCCTTCTGCTTTATCCGTATAGGTCAACCCGATACTATCATCGGGAATCGAGGTAAGTTCAAATGTGTCATGGCGACAAGCATAGTTTTCCCAATGACCTTTTCCTTCTACATCATGTTCCATCAACATAATCTTTCCTGATGATCTTCTAACAATCATTTCATCAAGCATCAGGGAGACTCAAAATGACACATCCCGACTCCTTTGGCTACACCGGTGATCTTTCTTCATTATTTACTTCGCTGATGCACTTTTATCCTTGGTTGTGTTCATCGAGATAAGTCTTACAGATAGCCTCAATGGCTTTTGGAAAGACAATATTTTTCCTTTTCTGTCAGTGTATGTTTTGCCGATGACCATAATCGATATATGTTTTCCTGATCTACCCGACTTCCTTGGCTCCTTGGCAATGATCGATATGACTTCCACCAATGCATCTGACTTCGGCTTATCATGCTTATACATCGGTATATGATATCTCAACCATGGGCTACTCATTTTGTCTAAGTGTTTTCATCAGGATAACTTTGGCCGATAGTACAAGTTTCAATTATTTGCAACGTTTACTTCATCTTATGGATACAAATGTTTATAATATGCTTAATGGATTCAATATAAACTGAGCAAAACCTCTAACACACAGGAGCTTTGTTGTTTCTTGCCATGATCTCTAAGATTCTTTTTGAAATATACACTTGCGCAAAATGTACATATCATGTAATGCTTATGATGCTCAATTGTTGGTGCTAATTAAATGTATATATTTTGTCTGATTCTATCAACCTTGGTGGAAACAGGTAGTTGAATGCAGACTTTGTCAACCCTTTTGTTGAGGACCCTTCACTTTCTAGATAAACGAAAGGTAAGGAAAAAAATATACAATGATTATGATGTCTGCATATTGTTCATGTTGTCTACTATGTAATTTTTAGCATACGTATAATATAATTTTTAGCTAAAATAAGATAAATGAATTACATATGCAGGAACTTGAACCCCTTTGATGAGGATCCTACATAGTGTCATGGAAAAACAGGTATACGTCAATACACCCTATAGAAACCATTTATTAATTCCTTTCTTTCTCTTTAATAATAAGTCAATTTTTAGCAACAATATTTTGTCAAAATTGAGATTTTTTTTTCTTATCGAAACCACATGTTATAGCTCATTCCACCTTCTCGGCCTTCCTATATGCAACAAATCTAATATAGTTATAAAAAATTGAGGCCCCATTTGGGTTTATTCAAATTTTAATCTCAACATCACCTTTAGGGCCAACTTCTTCATTTGATGGAGTGCAGGTACCACCAAATAGGTATTTGTCAAATCTGTCTTCCTCGAGCGAGAGAAATTCAGGAAGAGGAGATGAAAGTGAGACATGTAGTGCATCTAAAAGAGGGAGATCAACTAGAGGTCAAAATATTAGAAGAAAATTCAATAAACACATGCAATTTTTTCTTTCTCAAGGGGGGTCATGTTCTTATGATGATGAGAGCATAGGCGACATCGAAGTGCCCTTGAGGTACAAACTCTACAGAAACAATGGGTACCCAAGGAACTTCCTCCAATAAACACTGATTTTTTTGTTAACAAGAGGATATATCACATAGCACCATCACCATTACATGGTTTGGGCCTATTTTCCATGGACGACATAAAGGTCCATTACAACAAAGTTGCTGAATTGATGGAGTATGTCGGACCTTGTTACAATTATAAAAATTGGATGTAGATTGTTCGATATAAAAGAAGTATGCATAGGTATGCACTCTCAGTGAATTGTATACAACCAAAAGATAATAATCAAAATAAAAGAGTGGCTATGTACATTGACAGATGGCCAAAAGAAACAAGGAATATTGCAGGTTTTATAAATAGTACATGACCCGAGTCAACTGATAAGCAACCCAATTGCATATTTGAGGCACGCGAGTGAAATTGTGTATTTGTATGTGCGATAAAATCAATAAGTGCAGGGGAAGAGCTTCTAATCGATTATAATTTGAATCACATAGATACAAACAAATTTACTATCATGGGGGTGGTACATACTATATACCATTTAACCCAACCTTCAATTAATGACTCCAATATACCATTTTATTATTAAGTTTTTTTGCTAAGTCTATTGGTTTTATTTTGCTAATGTTTTTTTTAATACTTAATCTTTGTCACAGGGTGACATTCATCCGACACATAGCACAAATAGGGATGTATCTCCCAGCCCTTCTACCCAGCAGGTAAACCTCATTGTAATTGTACAAATTAGATGGAAGAAAAATGTTATGTTATTATGTTCTTTTCTTAAGGGTTTTCGAGTAATTTTGATAATGTTACTAATATTCTTGTCACAGACAAATGTTTGGGGAAAGGCACCTGCATTACCTGATGAAAATACAATGGTGGACTCACTATTATGCAATGATGACATCGCATATTCCACAGACCCTATTGCAATGATGAAAATGATCCAAAAAAAAGTTAATAGAGAAATTATTTCTTTGGCATACCAAGTCCTTCAAACTGATACAATAAAAGAGAGGTTGCAATAATTGATGCAGAGAGCACAAAACATGCAAGTAAGTAGTAACGAAATCTTTAATTATAACATAAGTTCAAAAATGGTTTATATTTTATACTCTTTTATGTTAGGAACTAAAATATGTACGTGTTGTTTTTACATGAAATATTATGTCCTCATCAAGTTGGTGGCCATGCTCAGGGTACTCCAGGTAGTTCAGGTGATGTCCATGTTCCATACATTAAAAGTACTACTTTAAAAAATTGGTCCTAGTTCCTCATTGTGCTCTTGGTGCTCCTGCACCACTGTGTTATTGCTCATATATTTAATGTTGTGTATATTTAATGTATTATTTTTCAGGTGATGTCCATGTTCCTATGCAAACATCGCCTCATCAAATCCCATCATCCCCACCTATATTGCCAACTGCAATGCCGACAACACGCAACATGCAGACATCCAATAGTGCACATCATACTGACCCCAGAGTTGGTAGATCCTTCTTTTTCTCTCTCCTTTGTTATGTATTTATTTACCTTGAAGTGTTTTTTCTTGGGGGCATTTCACAGTGGATTCATTTTCTGCAGCAAGACATGTACATGAGGATGGAGAGGCCACTAGTGGCGATTCCATAGCAACATTTCCTAGATCTTCCTGTATTTCTATTACGGGAATGTTGTTGATCACATTTGTGGTGAGCGAAGATTTGCTTCCCATAAAGATAGAGAAGGTTCTGGGTACTTTAAAATTATCATGTTATATAGAGTAATTATAATTTACTTATTGATCACTCATTTTGGACTAATCATCCCATGATTTGTTTGCACGAAATGATATTTTTATAAAAATCTTAATGAAATTACATTGGAGATCTTCGGGCCCACCATACGTAAACAGTGGAATGAACAAGAAAAAAAGTTAAAAGATGAGCTCATAAACCATTTGGCCGGGTTGTTCGGAAATGACACATTTGAGAAAAGCAAGGTCCTTGACCAAGCTGGAAAACATCTAAAGTATGCGAGGGACTAGTATAGGACACATTTAGAGAAGAACAAAAAGTATGAGCATCCCCCCATGATTCCAGAGAGGGAGTGGAAGGACCTAATTTTGGATGCAAAGGAGAGAGTTGAAAGGAAAAAAGGAAATACAACACCAGGCAGAAGAAGGTTTGTGATACTATTAAGAATCTAATTATGTACTAATTACTCTTTATATTTATATAATCTAACATATTTCAAACTTTTCATAGACCGATCGACACATCAAAGGCAACTAAGGAAAGACTAGAAAAGCACAGGCAACACAAACTCGACTCTGGTGGTTATATGAAAGTTGTCGCACGAATTGTAAGTATCAATAAATGAAATATCACATCGAAATAATAAATTGCAAACAAATTTTTTAATCATTAAATAATACAAGAAAAATTCATGATATTAAGCAAAAAATGCAGGGCTCTAAATTCAATAGAGTGCCCACAGAAGATGACATGAAAAGTGCCTTCCGGAAGGGCTATAGAGTTGTGGCTGAACATCTAAAAGGATTGAGTGGGCAAACAAAATAATCCAGTGCATCCGTCAATCATGTAAATAAGATAAATGAAAATTATTTAAAATTGAATACTTGAGCAATAACCTATTCGATGTTAATTTCCAACATAGTGTGACTATATTTGTTTTAAATAATCAAGCAATCATAACAATGCACATGACATTGGAATGTAGCCTGCACAGGGTGGAACACAACCTATACATGATGAAGGGCGTGGTGTGCATCCCAGTACTAGAGGTATTCACGTGCTAAATAATTTTTTTTTTATGTAATGATTATTACAATTAAACATCTTTAATTGAAATTGGTGTAGTAATTAATGTAACCTTTTTTGTTTTTATTTTAGAGCACGTAGACCGTGGTGAGAAAGCTGAGCATGATCCAGGTAGACAACATCAAGAATGTGATGGGGCCCCACCAAGTAAAGATGACCACTGTTATTCCTTTAAACGAATTTAATTGCAATTGGTTTATTGATTAATGTAACCTTTCGTGTTTCAACTCTAGAGGATTTAGAGGGTGTTTAGGATGTTGAGGATGAGCATGTAATGATTATTACAATTAAAAATATTTAATTGAAATTAGTGTAGTAGTTAATGTAACCTTTTATTTATTTATTTTAGAGCATGTAGACCATGGTGAGCAAGTTGAGCATGATCTAGGTAGACAACATCAGGAACATGATGGGGCCTCACTAGGTAAAGAGGACCACTGTTATTCCTTTAAATGAATTTAATTGCAATTGGTGTATTGATTAATGTAACCTTTAGTGTTTCAACTCCAGAGGATTTAGAGGGTGTTCAGGATGTTGAGGATGAGGCTAGACAAAATGATCAGGAAGATGGCGCGACCCCATCAAGTAAAGAGCACCCCTGTAATTTTCTTTTAATTAATGAAATACTTGTAACAATAATAATAAAACTCATGAATTTAACCCATTTCTTTGTTATTGCAATAGACCCCTCTTTGCATATGCATCCTCATCGTGAGTACGGGACTAGGCATACATTAACTATATCATGAGTAGAGGGCGGAAGAACTGAAGAGGGGACAAATGATGAAGACAACAATCATCCACTTAGTCTTTACCTCCAAGCTTCAAAAGGAAAGAAAAAAAAATGATTGTAATCTTATTATATGTTAACAACAAGATTTAATATGTTAATGAATTTAATTATGTGTTAATTAATGTTAATGAATGTGGATGAATGTTACTTGTTAATTAATGTTAATGAATGATATGTGTTAATGAATGTTGATGAATGTTATGTGTTAATGAATGTTAATGAATGTTATGTGTTAATGAATGTTAAGTGATAATGAATGAATTTTATGTTTCATTAATGAATGAAAGAATGTTAGACGTTAACGGGGAATATAGAGTGATATTAGGGGGGGGGGGGAATGAGCTTCCACCTTCACATGGTTGGTCCTGTTAAGTAGAGAATATTAAACTATTCTTGAAACAAAGAGAATCTCAATAAGGTAACACACTTTTCAATATTTCATTATGCTCCACTATTAATCTTATTGATGCTAAGCATCTTGTTTGCAAGATACATATTCAGTGTTGCAGGTTGTGAACATGCTTCTACGAGACAGTTCCATATTACAAGTGAATGCATGCCTCATTGGTTTTGTGAGTTTATTCTGTTCTAGAATAGACACACTTTCTCTATCCATTCATTAACATTTGTTCATTTATTTTTAGAATAGACATAGTGCCTCATTTTGTTCATTCATTGTTCATTTTGAGTTTATTTTGGGTCAAATTTGAAGAAAGAGCATGCATAAAAGGAGGTGGAATTATTGGAAACTGACTGTTAAACTAAGTTACTGATTCTTCATTAAAACATCTGGATCCTGATTCTGATTTTGCCTGGGTCGTGGTCCGAGCCTGATTCCCCTTGGATTCCTCCAAGGTCCTTCTTACGTGGCTGGGTCCTCGGTGATTATTCATCATCTGCTGTGCCTAATTTTCAGGGAAATTAATAAAGTGGTGTTGGCTGCAAAATGTACAATTTAAATTTCTATCTCATATACATTGCAACCTTTTGTAAGGGGTGTGATCTAACCCAAACTGCTATTCAAATTGTAATTCTCATAAATAAACAACCTGTCATTATTGGTGCAATCTTTTCTTTATTTCTATTTTTGTTGATTTCTTCATACTGTCATAAGGATGTGAAACTGCTATTAGTGATTTCTTATTGGTCAACTGGTTATCATAAATTGATTAGTAATTAGCTCTGAGATCTTCCAATAGTTATAGTGGCATTATTTATCACTAGATTTTGTCGTCCTACTATCTTGATGACTAGATCTGGTATTGTCAATATTTTCTGAGGGTTTCAAGACCTAATTGAGCATCATTAATCAAATAAGTTTTTGCATCTATGCAATTTACTGTATGAGTGTTTACTTTGATTTCATTTCAGTCTATCATAAACTAAATAAATTCAAGATTACATTTTCTCTCAACTACTTTTATATCATTGGAGTAGATTTTATGTCATATATATATGTGTGTGTGTGCGGACGTACACGTACCCATACCCAATGAATATTTTTTTGCCGATTCCGTGAATCCGTACCTGATTATGTATTCGTATGCGTACACGAATTGGTAACTTAGTTGTTAAATTATCTAAAAGCCATCTTGTCTTATGTATGACCTATGAGGGGCTTCTAACTGCAGTAGAACTGATGAAATTGTCCTCAAAACTCCACCTTTTTAGGCCTCAAACTGATGATGAACATAGAAATCCACATTTTCTCTAAAAACTAATGCCTGAACTAATGAATGACACTAAGAACTTGCATTATAACTTGAAGTTAACTTAACTAAAACTCCCATCCTTCAGTCATTTCCATGTGCATGTTTATGGTAGTCGAATCTACTAAAAAATACTATCATGACTGCACTTTCATTTCTCATAGAAGGTGATCATATCTCCATGTTGCATTGTCTAATCTCAAACTTACTGTGATGTGCCTCTATATTTAGAACCTGATTTCTATCACAATCCTTATTCTTTAGTCCTCATTGCTAGTCTGCAACATTGTATCACTATTGTACTAAGCCTCTGTGCATGCCTTATGACTATTACATCTTTGAATGCCTTTGAGTTCTTTTTTTTCTTTGATAGAATTGCTCTTCTTATCTCTCTATGACTGTACTTTGTCTTTGATTTTCTTTGCGACAAGGCTTTTATGGACTACAATTGACATTGATGGAATCTCCTTGTATTGCCCTTAAGTTTGGGGCCTTGAAATGGAGTATATGCCTTATGATGACACTATCTACTTTGTGTTCTACAATATTCTCATGTCTCCAACTCACATGATTATCTTTTATGACTAGATATATCTTTGTAAGTGCTTTCTTTGTTAATCATTAACTTCTTGAGTTGTGTATGCCTAATACTAAAATACTGTTCTTGATAGTCTTGCTGCTCACTATTTTGTAGAGTTTTCCTTAGGCACATGCACTATCACATGTTGCCCTTTAAACAAGGTCTAGGACTATACCTAACCCTACACTGTTATCCATGACTGTATACTGAGTTCTGGGTCTCTATCTTTATAATATCCTCCTTTAATAGTATTTTTAAACAACAATATGACTATTTGTATGACTATTTATGAATGCTTTATGTACTAGTTGCAAGACATTTTTGGCATTTACTATTATGGTTCCTTATGATAAGTCTTCTTGCATGCATTCTTGTAGCTATTTCATCTTTATCTTCCTGATAATGAAGTACGTATTGCGCTTAATCCTTTGTAAGCTCATTGATATTAATGCTGCTGATATTAATCCTTTGTAATTGACAAAACTCAACCCGATGATAACACAAACAAGTAGAAGCATGTGATTGGGATAGCATACACCGTTTAAGTCCATCGATAGAACACATACTAGCGGCAATGGAGAAATCTTGTCTTGTCGATAGCCGATGAGGCTATTGATACAACTTATCTTGATGAAAACTAGCAAAAGTAAAATGCATCGGCAAAGGTTACGATGCTAGAGGGTCATCAGAAAAGGTTACGGCAATAAAGGATGCAGGAGGTCAGAATTTTGATGTGTCCTCGTCAAACAAGCATGTCACCTAGCGGCAAAGGAGAAATCTTGTCTTACCAATAGCCAATGATGCTATCGGTAAGACTTATCTCGATGGACACTGCCAAAGTAAAATGCATCAACAAAGGTTACAACGATAAATAAAGGGTCATCAACAAAGGTAATGGCAATAAAGGATGCAACGAGGACAGAAGTTTGACATCTCCTCGTCAAAAAAACATACTATGGTGCATAGAAATTTTTGACGTGGTGTCATCTGATTTTTGACGTGAAACCCATCATTGAAATCACCGATGAAAAATTAGCAAAGAACAAATACATTAGAATTCCAACGTTTAGTTGTCTGAATTCCGACGAATGATCATTGGAAAAATTCTCCAAATGTACTAGTGACACACATATATACTCACATGTGTACATCAAAGAATTTAATGAAACAACGATTCAATCTTTTAATTCAAACTTTCAACCTCTTCAATTGACTCCTACATACACTGACAATGGAATCCTCAACGAAGGAAATTAAAACCCATAACCCCAACATTTGTAACAATGACATGCAAAGTGTGCAGAAAATCGTGAGTCAAAACACACCTACATGGATGTACACTAAAACTCTGCAATGTTTGAAATGACGAAATATAATTCTATATCAAGTCATGTACATGTATGTATATACAGATGAGCATATCTGTATATACATATATATATGTAAATAAACAATTTGAAACGATATATTTCCTTTTGTTCTTTATTATATTTGTATATGCATATGTGCATTTCTGTTTGAATTACTAAAAATATTATAATCCTCTTAATCCTTTCATCACCGTCGTCATGCTTACTGGCATGTCCATGTTTGTAAATGATCACTCATTGTTGTATTGTAAAGTAATGTTTTGAGGTCACGGTATATATTTGTAATCTATAGCATGATGCAAATGACTATGGACAATTCAGCATGATGCATTCCAGGCAACAGACATGAACACAGCAGAGCGTGGATTTGAAAAACACAAATCAACACTATTAGATTGTAAAAAATTATGAAAATGATAGGCAAAACTATTTAAAGGTTCATCACACTAACAAGTCAAGGTCTTATTGAAACCCCGCCTCCAAATGATGCAGATTATAAAATCTTGAAATATATCCCCGAATCTTTCCCCGCATCCCATTCCACTAATCTACCCATTGAATGGCCTATTCACATCCCATTTCCATGCATCCAAGCACAACAAGAGTGGATTGCGAGTCATGCTCATCATGTTCACCAACTCTTTGTCTGTCCATACCCATGCGATGATCTTATCTTCCCCACAAGATCTTGTTTCTTTTCAAAATTATTCAATCTCAAGCTTGAATCATAGCAAACCAACTATATCAATAGATTTTTCCTAGAAAACTATGGTCCTCAAGTTCGACAATGCTCTGAAAACCTATCATGGCAACGACTGCTTCGTACAGTAGTGAATGAACATATCCCATCGTGGATTTTCAACAAAGTATATATTCAACCTAATTGTAAACCTAATACCCCTTCCCAACTATATAGTCAAGAATTTTTTTGGAAAGAACCCATTCCATACACCACCACATCTACTTGACCTCAAAGGTTTCGACCATGACTCCAAACCAGAATAGGTGTTAAAATTTTAGAACAGTAATTGTTTTAAACCCCTACTATACAAGTGTCCAATACACCAAACCAATAAATAGTTGTAGGCCTAACTTTAGACAACATATGACGTTTTGTAAAAGGGAACCATAGTCCTATTGTTCAAGCAACTCTGACATCTTGCACCATGTTGTCATTGAATCTGAAATTGCACCTCAATTTCATATGAAGCATCATTATTACCATTGATCACCATGCATCGGTGTACAACACAACATGGTTAGTTGGTTCCATCTCATACTACCAAATTCCAAATAGTATACTAGTTGTCTTGTGACAAAGTTAAAAATATCAATCATATTCTTTGAAGTAACATGTGACCACGTTGATTCAAAGAAAATCACTCGATATGTCGCCAAAATTTCTGATTTTGTTGTTGTCGCCAAAATTTTTGGTATGATGCCATAGATATGGATACGGATATTGATATAATGCTTATATGATAATAATGCCCGCTCGGGAGATGAATTGAGAAAAAATTGCCGCTTAAGGCGATTTAATTGATTTTTGGAATTTAAAAAAAAAATTTAATTTTTCGATATTGATATGTCGATAAAAGGTATTGAAAATGGTGAAAAATATAGTACAAGCATAGCATGAACATACCTCACACATCCATCTAGGCAACACACCCTACCTACGTCACCATGGGCTATATAAGGCTCCAAGGGCCCCATTCCAGCTTATTTGTACACTTGGCATTTGGAGATTAGAGCTTGGAGAGGAGAAGAAGAGAGATAGCAAAATTGTGCCACCTCATCACAACCACAAATTTGATTGGGTTTGGCGATACGAGAGACCAACAACTTATGGACCGTTGGTAAGTAGGTTTTGGACCCTCGTGTGATTTTTAGCTAGATTTAGCTAGGATTTTGTACGTTTTTGTGTGATATATTTTATGCCCTAGATGTTAGGTTTTTTTAGTGCATTTGTTCAAACGTAAAGCGCATATGTATTTTTATGTGGCGTATTTGTAATTTATCGTGGCGCATTTGTGTTTTAGATTAGCGCATTTGTCCATTAAATTAGCATATTTGTCTGTTAGATTAGTGCATATTTTAGATCTTAAAGCACATACATTCGATGTTTTGGTGCATTTATTAACTTTTATGGTGCATTTGTTGACTGTTATGGCACATTTGTTTTGGCGCATAAGTAAACTATTTTAGTGCATTTGTCACAGTTTTGATTTTTTGATACTTTTTGTGATTTTTGACATGTGCCAAATTGATTTTAGAGATACTTATGATGTTGTAGATTGTGTTCAAATGCCAATATGAGTCATTGATGTTGATATGGGTCGCTGAGGTTGATATGGGTCTTGATTTGATATGAGTCACTGTTGTCGATATGGGTTGTCGATATGAGTCATTGTTGTCGATATGGGTCCAGAGTTGATATGAGTCAAAATATAGTTGATAAGGGTCACTTGAGTCGATATGAGTCCTGATTTGATATGAGTCTCTGGTGCTGATATGGGTTAAGGGATTTGATAGGATAGGTGAAGATTAATCTAATTGACTGATAAGAGTTTAAGATCAAAACTCTTGAATGAGAATGAGACTTGTGTCATTGATAGGATAGGTTAGATGAACCCACCTGAATGATAAGAGTTTATGATTGAAACTCTTGAATGATAGTGTGACTTTCATCATTGATAGGATAGGCTAGAGGCACCCACCTGAATGATAAGAGTTTATGATCCAAACTCATGAATGATAGTGTGACTTCCGTCACTAATAGGATAGGTTAGAGGAACTTGCATGAATGATAAGAGTTTATGATCAAAACTCTTGAATGATATCATGAATTTTGTCACTGATAGGTTAGAGGAACCTGCTTGAATGATAAGATTTTTTGTTCGAAACTCTTGAATGATAGTGTGACTTTTGTCACTGAAAGGAGAGGTTGGTTTGATAGTTGATAGGTTCATTGATAGAATAGGTTGAGATGAACCTTCCCATGTTGATAAGAGTTTAAGATCAAAACTCTAAAATGATAGTGTGATGGATGTCACTGATAGGGGCTTAATGAGATTATTTAAGATCTCACATTGAGGAGATAGAAGATTGTTTGATGAACACATAGTGATTGATTGATATGATAGATAGAACTGATATGGTGTTTGATATTGTGATGTAGGATCGATTGGGTGTACTGATGCTTCAGGAGCAATACCTGAAGACATTGGTCATGCAAGGAGCCTTGTCTAATGATGACATAGTTGTTATTTCTACGTGCGGCTTGTCACATATCTTGCACATGCCTTCCTAGCGGAAGAATGAGGCTTTATTGAATGCATTGGAAGAGAGGTGACATAGTGATCATAACACCTTCTATTTATCAACTAGAGAGATCATAGTGACACTAGAGGATGTCTATAGGATCTTGTAGATTTTGATCATGGGGGAGTTAGTTTAGTATGATGTAGAGGAGCAGGGAAGGATTGATACATCGTGGGAGGTGTTTGGTGATCCGAAACTCAGTGGTTATTCAGTGGCATGGTAGGACATGGTAGATCAGTATACCCCATTGCCATTGATATTAGCAGGTTTGATTGGTGGCTTCATTTTTCCAGATAGGAGGTCTCATGGATTTTTAGTTGGATGGGGCCGGATATTACGATAGATGATTCAATAGAGGAAACAATATGCATGGGGTATCTATGTTTTGGCCCACTTGTATCATGAGTTGCACTAGGTGGTATATGATAGGGGTGGGAGCTTAGCAATAGGGGTTACACTTTTACAGATCTGGGCATGGGAGCATATAGAAGTGATTCATTCTATGGTGGAGAGATCACAACTGATAGGATTACCCTATTTATTTATGTACCGATAGGAAGCTTCCCAGCCCATTCTTGGGAAGTTGGATTACTGGAGACGGATTATAGAAACCATACATGGATTGTGAGGGTTGGGCCGAGGATGCTGCAAAGACCCCAGTACTATTTCAGAGAATGTACTTGATAGGGAGGACTCCCTAAGTTATTGAGAGATTCATTTTGACACACATGTACTAACAGTTTGGTCGTACCTAGGGGATGCCTCAGGGTGCAACCATATATGCCCAGGTGCACAAGGAGAGAGCAGATTGGGGCCCTCACTAGATTTTGATATAGCATGGGCAGAGCTTGAGGCATTGCCATGGTATGGTGGGATATGCGGATATGGTTGGTAGATGCAGGTATGACTTCACAATATTTTGTGGAGCATCCCTTCCCATGAATGACAGAACCTGGGGAGCATATACCACCCTTGGAGGATGCAGATGATGACGATGATGAGAGAGGGATTGAAGGTCAGCGAGGGCGGGGGAGAGGTAGGAGAGGTGGTGGTGTGGGTAGAGCCCAAGGTCATATTGGCTGAGGCAAAGAGGGTGGTGATAATGGGGGAGTAGAGGGACGTGATAGAGGGCGAGGCTGCAAGATTATTGGCAGAGGAGGAGGATGGCAACAAGACATTCATCGTGTAGGGCCTTTGCAACTAGAGGAGGCAGTAGGGGGGAGGAGTCCGAGGAGGATGGTTCATCCGAGGAGATGAAGTCAGAGGAGTCAGAGGATTAGGTGATGGGTGGGATGGATGGGATGGATGAGGAGGAGGAGGACGAGGATGTGCAACCTTTGATTAGGCGAAGGAGGATAGATATGCCTCCACTTGCTGCCCCAACACAAGTTGCTGCTGCACAAGTTGGTCAGGATCCACAACCATCATGACCATCAGGGGTTTAGATATTAGTCCCACCACATCAGCAGCAGGCTTTGATAGCAGCTCTATAGTCATCAGTATAGAGGCTACAGGGTCAGCTAACACAAGCACAGGTTCAGACTGGCCAGCTACAAAGATAGGTCACTACGATGTCTTTGGAGCGCGATACGGCTCAGGAAGAGAGAGAGAGATACAACTCAACAAGAGTTATAGGAGGCACAAGATCATATATCACAGTTACAGACTTAGGTTTCTATAGTAACTACTGAGTGGGATACTGAGATAGAGAGGCGTGGGTGGGTCAAGGATCTTGTCCAGTCTCTTCAGTGAGCTACAGCTTAGGAGCCATTTGGTGAGACATTGAGAGAGATGTTGTATCAGATTGGTCGGGCGGACTATTATAGGGGTTTGCATTTCCAAGCAGTGCCTCTAGATAGGCAAGCACAATCTTTTGTTCAGATCTCAAGGCGCAGGAGTTCTCAGCGAGAGGACGTTAGCTGAGGGGTTACATAACCTAGGAGAGATCCTAGTGGAGATGGCATAGGTTCCAATGGCAGTTAAGGTCCCAAACCAGTAGATTCGGGTGGTAGCCACTCTTAGATTTATCGTGAAGGAGCACCTATGAAGACCTATGAAGATAAGGTACACTAGGGTCACTGATAGGCCCTATTGAGGTTTCAATGAGAAAAGGAGTCAAAAATGACCTTTAAGGTCTTCAATCAATGTAATGTGGCCATTAGAGCCAATAAATGATATAAAATGTAATGAAAAGATCAAAAGTTGTAAAATTGTCAAAATTGGCAATTAGCCCTAAAATAGGCTAATTTTGGGTTTAAAGGGTAGAATAGGTAATATAATGAATAAAAGAATGTAATAATGTTTAAAATGTCATTTAATGGTCATTTGAGTTGGTTTGGATGGTTAGTTTTCAAATTGTCAAATTGACAAATGAAACTGTCAATCTTGACAACTTTTTGAGCAACTTTTGTTGCTATTTTGCAAAATAAGGTAGTTATAGGTAGTTGAAGGTTGGTTTTGGCCTTAGAAGGCTTGGCTAACTATAAAATAATGTATTTCAATCCACTTTTGGAGAGAGAGATGAGGTATGGTCGAAGACAAAGTGTTTTGAGCAATAAAATTGTATTTTAATGTGAATTTTTTGAGTTTGCACGTTCTTACAGTCTATTCTTTGACATTTTTTATGCATTTGAAGATATATATTTAAAATAAATTTGTTCTAAGATGATATTAAAATGATTTAAATTCATTTTGGTGGTAATGGAATCCAATTTGGTTTTCATTTATTGAAGTTATCAAAGTTTTTGTCAAAACTGCCAAAACCCTTGTTTAGGGCATACAGTAATAATAAAAATGGGATTTCTTTGTTTGGTTTGCATTTCAAGACCCCACACTTGGGAAGGGTGTTGGAGGAGATGTATTATACCTATCTTTAAAATTTTATGAATCCATGATAAGTTTGACATGAGTTATGGGTGGA
The DNA here is from genome assembly GCF_030272615.1 of Cryptomeria japonica. Lineage (NCBI taxonomy): Eukaryota > Viridiplantae > Streptophyta > Pinopsida > Cupressales > Cupressaceae > Cryptomeria > Cryptomeria japonica. Next base: position 320,827,082 of record NC_081406.1, on the reverse strand, counting down.
GGAAGAGAGTAGTTTGCAGAGGGTGACAATCACAGGAAAATGTAGCTTGATGTGGGGGCCATATCTCAGAGTTAAACCATTGGATTGGTCTACATTTTGGATATGTTGGTTCAAATAAATTTATTCAGAATCTCACCAAGAGATTGAGGAGGTTTGAACTGATTCAAAATTTATATACCTCTGTATATAGATATATCTAAGAGGACAACAAGAAGGTAACTTTGGTTTTATTTAATCAAAAAGTTATTTTAGATTAGCCTAATGGTATGATGGTGCTAAGTTAGTATGTGCATTTTGGTGGATTAAGGATGCATGCTTTGACCATTGAAAGGTCATGATAGGTGATTTGAGTAGCTGTGTTTGAACCAAGCAAGGTTGAGGGGTAAGGTTGTCTAAGAGTTTTTGTTAAGATCCACTACTCTCTGCATCAAGTGGTATCAGAGCAAGCAAAAGGTCTGGGATGTGTGTAGGAATCCTAGATAGGTGAGAAGATGTATTTGAAAAGGTCAGAAAGAGAGTTGTATAATGCTTTCAAAGAATACTTGGATGGTGGAAGGAAGCAAAAGGGAAAAGAAGTAGAGAGAAATAAGACAAGAGAGGAAGATGAGAGAAAGAAGAAAGAAGAAGAGAGGAAGAGGAGAGATGAAGAAGAGTTGAGTAGATTGAAGAAAGAACTTGGTGAGATTGATGAGAAGTTAAGAAGAATTGTAGAAGAGAGGGAGCAATTGAGAAAGGAAGATGAACTTCATGAAGCACAAATGAAGTTGAGGCTAGAAAACCTAGAGAGGAAAGTGAAGAGTTGGCACTTGAGGGTGCAAAAGAGGGTAGTTTGGCCTGTGAAGAGGCTAATAGCAGCAAAGAAGAAGGCTAATGAGTAATCCTTGAATGTGAATGATGAGTTGAGATGCCAAGATGAATGTCTTGAGAATGAGAATGAATTTGGTGAAGGAGAAGAACCTGATCTATGGGCATTGTATGCAGCCATAGAGGAAGAATAGAGAAGCCATGGTGGGGGTGACCCACTTGAGATGTTGGCACAAAAGGTTCCTATGATGGAACAAGTTGATATTATAAATAATGATGACACTATATTTGTTTTACCTAATCTTTTTTATGCAGGTTTGCAAAGCATTTACTTGGATGACAATGTTGGAGGTGCTTATATTGAGTACCATTTTCTTGGGAGGAGTTGCAATGAGCCACCAAAGCATATAAATTTTCTTGTAGGGTACAAAAAGAAAGTACCTATGAATTGGAAGATCAAAAAGAGGAGGCAACCATTCAAGGGGACCTTGAATTCTTTTGTCCCCGGGAGTATGGCGCAGGAGCACCTATGAAGACCTATGACGACAAGGTACACTAGGGTCACTGATAGGCCCTATTGAGGATTCAATGAGAAAAGGAGCCAAACAAGACTTTTAAGGTCTTAAATCAATGTAATGTGGCCATTAAAGCCAATAAATGATATAAAATGTAATGAAAAGATCAAAAGTTATAAAATTGTCAAAATTGGCAATTAGGCCTAAACTAGGCTAATTTTGGGTTTAAAGGGTAGAATAGGTAATATAATGAATAAAATCATGTATTAATGTTTAAAAGGTAATTTATTGACCATTTGAGTTGGTTGGGATGGTTAGTTTTTGTTGATTTTCCTAGGTTTTATTGGATGTATTTTAATGTATATATCTGATTCAATCTGATACTTGCATTCTTGGAATTCTATGTGTTCTGAAATTGAATAACATTATACTATATATATTCCTTTGGAGAGGAATTTCCTTGAACGAACATGTCTCTCCTTTAATTATAATAATTTAATCAATATTATAATGTTTCATCAATCAATTATTAATTTAGAATAATATAATAGATTAATATTGAATATTAAATTTTATATGATTAATAATAATATAATAATATATTATTATTGATCAACATATATTATATGTATTCTAAATGATCATTCAAATAAAGCTACAAACATTAACACTCCCTCTTAGCTAGGGAGGATGATCAGACAGAATGTGTAGTGATCTTCCATGTCAACACTTACGGCCCTCACCATAGCTACACAAAACATAATTAAGATTCCCTCTTAGCTAGGGAAGATAAAATCAATGCAAATGCATTAAGTCTAGATTAATTATGAAATAGAGAAAATATTATCTCACTATGGTATCAGGAAGTATGGTATAAACAACAATATCAAGGCACATGATATTCACCATAAATCAAAAATATCATCTCATGATATTGGGAGTATTTTCATCAACCATATGATGCTCATCATAGGGGACCATAGTCTCAAGGTGTGAATTTGCCTCCGTCAATGATTCTATTCACAAGCTCTTGCGTGGATTGCCTCTGTCAGCGATTCTATCCATAAGCTCTTGTATGGATTGCCTCAATCGTCGATTCTGTCCATGAGCTCTCACGTGGATTTCCTCAGTCGATGATTCTATCCGCAAGCTCTTACGTGGATTGCCTTAGTCAACGATTCTATCCGCAAGCTCTTACGTGGATTGCCTCAGTCAACGATTCTATCCATGAGCTCTCATGTGGATTGCATCAGTCGGCGATTCTATCCACAAGCTCTTATGTGGATTGCCTTAGTCGGCGATTCTATCCATGAGCTCTCATGTGGATTGCCTCAGTCAGCGATTCTATCCACAAGCTCTTACGTGGATTGCCTCAGTCGATGATTCTATCCATGAGCTCTCACGCAGATTGCCTCAATCAGTAATTCTATCCACAAGCTCTTATGTGGATTGCCTCAACCGGTGATTCTATCCATGAGCTCTCACGTGGATTTCCTCAGTCGGCGATTCTATCCACAAGCTCTTACGTGGATTGCCTCAGTCATGATTCTATCCATGAGCTCTCACGTGGATTGCCTCAGTCGGCGATTCTATCCACAAGCTCTTAAGTGGATTGCCTCAATCGGTGATTCTATCCACAAGCTCTTACAATTCTATCCACAAGCTCTTACGTGGATTGCCTCAATTGACGATTCTATCCACGAGCTCTCATGTGGATTGCCTCTGTCAGCGATTCTATCCACAAGCTCAAGTTATTGTAAGATCGTCACCTTCCAATAACCTCAAAAATACAAGTGGAAATCATTTGGAAGTCATCACTTCCTTATGATTTACATAGGGCCCATAAGGCATTAAATGATTTCATTAGTATAATAATCAATTGAATCAAGTTTTACCTCATAAGTGTTTCACCTTCAATAGTGAAAATCCCTCTCAATCACTATGATCGAAATTGTCACAAGTTGACTGAAACATCTACTCCCTCTGAAGCTCAAGTTCTTGTATCAACCTCTTGTCCTCTTTTGAAATGTCAGACTCCCTCTGCATCTAGTCTCAATCATCAATTCGTTTATAAGCATCAATTTATTTCTCCCTTTAATTCAATTTATTGTGCTTTCATCCTTAAGTTTAAAACATTTCCTTTCATAAGGTCAGCCCATATGAGAAATATCATGCATGAATCATCTCTCATCATAATTCCCTTTGAATGATGTAGAACATTTTTATAATTTTGATCAACACTTTCATTATGATCGTCCACACACAATCGTTAATAACTTTTTCAATTTACAAAATTTATCCAATCTCTTTGGTGAGATGTTATAAAATCTAATTACAAACATTTCCTCCAAGTTATAGCCAAATCCAATGGTTAAAACAAAAGTTATGACATTTTCCCCCAAACTGCTAACCCTAGGTAGGGTTTCAAGTGACCTGCACCAAAGTCGTCATATCTTGCACAAAACTGAATAAAATTTGATGAGATAAATATATTTGAAAACTAGAAACATAGATCTTTCCATCCATATATTATAGTCCTTATTTTGTGGCCAACCAAGGGCCGTACAATGGCATATTTCAAACTGAAAATTCTAGAAAAAACTGAATTCTCCAACCCTCTCCAACCTCCAAATTAAACTTCACAGGCCTGAGCTCTAATACCATGTTGATTTTCCCAAGTTTTATTGGATGTATTTTAATGTATATATCTGATTCAATCTGATACTTGCATTCTTGGAATTCTATGTGTTCTCAAATTGAATAACATTATACTATATATATTCCTTTGGAGAGGCATGTCCTTGAACGAACATGTCTCTCCTTTAATTATAATAATTTAATCAATATTATAATGTTTCATCAATCAATTATTAATTTAGAATATTATAATAGATTAATATTGAATATTAAATTTTATATGATTAATAATAATATAATAATATAAAATAATAATATATTATTATTAATCAACATATATTATATGTATTCTAAATGATCATTCGACTGAAGCTACAAACATTAACAGTCTTCAAATTGCCAAGTTGACAAATGAAATTGTCAATCTTGACAACTTTTTGAGCAACTTTTGTTGCTATTTTGCAAAATAAGGTAGTTATAGGTAGTTGAAGGTTGGTTTCGGCCTTAGAAGGCTTGGAGCACTATAAAAGAATGTATTTCAATCCACTTTTGGAGAGAGAGTTGAAGTATGGTCGAAAATAGAGTGTTTTGAGCAATAAAATTGTATTTTAATGTGCATTTTCTGACTTTGCACATTCTTACAGTCTGTTCTTTGACATTTTTGATGCATTTGAAGATATATATTTAAAATAATTTTTTTCTAAGATGATATGTAGATGAGTTACATTTATTTTGGTGGTAGTGGCATCCAATTTGGTTTTCATTTGTTGAAGTTATCAAAGTTTTTGTCAAAACTGCCAAAAACCTTGTTTAGGGCATACAGTGATAATAAAAATGTGATTTCTTTGTTTGGTTTGCATTTCAAGACCCCAGAATTGGTCAGGGTGTTGGAGAAGATGTGTTATACCTTTCCTAAAAATTTCAGGAATCCATGATAAGTTTGACATGAGTTATGGGTGGAGGAATTGAGTAGTTTGCAAAGGGTGACAGAATGACAGTCACAGGAAAATGTAGCCTGATGTGGGGGCCATATCTCGGAGTTTAACCATTGGATTTGTCTAAATTTTGGATATGTTGTTCTGAATAAAGTTATTCAGAATCTTACTAGAGAGATTGAGGAGTTTTGAACTGATTCAGAAGTTATATACCTCTGTGTATAGGTATATCTAAGAGGACAGCAAGAAGGTAACTTTGGTTTTATTTAATCAAAAAGTTATTTTTGATTAGCATAATGGTATGATGTTGTTAAGTTAGTATGTGGATTTTGGTGGGTTAAGGATGCATTCTTTGACCATTGAAAGGTCTTGATAGGTGATTTGAGTAGCTGTGTTTGAACCAAGCAAGGTTGAGGGGTAAGGTTGTCCAAGAATTTTTGTTAAGATCCACTACTCTTTGCATCAATTTGCCCCTCATGTATTTTGATTATTTTATTATATGTACATCCAGATGTATTCATTTTGATCCTTATGATATGCCTTAATGTACACTTTGATACATATTGATAATTCAGATCTCCTGCGTTATGTATAGTGTTATTTATGAGATCATATCTAGGGACTTTTGGACATTTATTCTTTTAGTTTGATTTATCTTGACATGTATCAGTTCTTTTCTTTTGGATCATCATGGGTCACACATGCATGATGATATGATACTGATATTCTTATATATGATATGGATGCATTTACTTTTGATGATCTAGATACTGTGATATGTAGATCTACATGATGTGTTGTAATGATTGCTTTTTATGTGATTGTGTGTGATGATGTAATTTTTGATGAGATAATCTATATGTTTTGAAGGTGATATATGCTTATGTGATGATTTCTTTTATGATATGCAAATGTAAATGTAGCTGTGTATATGTGATCAATAAATGTCCTATTATGCTTTGATGATATATGCATGTGTAGATGATATGAAATTCATATGCGAATATTTTAAATGATATGATAAATGCTTTGATATGGTACTAAATGACAAATGATTTTAAATGATTTTTTTTTAAATGGAAATGATGCTAAATGATTAATGATATGTAAAATGAGACTAATGCAAAGCTAAAATGCAACAAAAATGAAATGCAACGATATGAAATGATAATGAAACTAATGCAATTGATAAATGATATGATATGAAATGAAAATGTTCTAATGCAATTGTAAATGACATGATATAAAAATGAAAATGAAACTAATGCGATTGTAAATGATATGATATGAAAATGTACCTAAGGATATGAAATGTAACTAAAATGATTAATTATATGAATTGCACTTTAAATGATATAAAAATGATAATGCAACTAAATTTGACGTGTTAACTGATATGAAAAATGACAATGCACCTAAATGCAATTTTTTAAACGATATGAAATGATAATGTACCTAAATGCCAATATGTAAACGATATGAAATGATAATGTACCTAAGTGCAAATTTAAAATGATATGATCATGATATATATCTTGAAAATGAGATGCAAAACTAATATGATAATGCTATGATAATAATGCAATATTTAAATGATATGAACCGATCGATGATATGCAACTAAGTGGAAATGACTTATTAATGCATGCTAATATGAAATGATCCCTCATTACTGACATAGGCATACTTTTGATCAAATTTTATTGTGCTTCCCTTTTGTCATCATTGAGCCTTTGATATGTTGAAAGTTGATACAAGCATTACGGTATAATTGAACCATAATGATCTGAGTATAACTTACATGGAGTTTGATATGGCAAGGTGACACAAGCATCAAGGTATAATTGAACCAAGATGACCTGAGTGTTGCTTGCATAAAATAGAAAAGAGTTAACCTTTGTCCTATACAAATCCAAAATGTCCCCAGTGATATGTTACCTGATCACGTCATGAGACAAACTTGCACAGTAAAAGGTGTCACTCACAAACAACAGACAAAGAAAATTTCACCCTCCTTCCTTGCTTCTCTAGTTTCAAGAAATCTTTGTGTCACTCAGGGGATATGATTTCAAAAATTAAAAAACAACCACAGGTGAACATGCATGCTACTTTATGTATTTTATCAAATAAAACATCTTGCAAATAGATCTTTGTTTACTTTGTTCAGTTCTTGGTATTGATAGTTCTGAAAGTTGTTTTTGTTCAAAATGTCTCTGCTTTGATGGTTATTTGCTTTGTTAAAAACTCTAAAAGGCGAGATGCCCCCAGTTGTAGTTAGGATTTTTCCCCTAGCTATGTATACTTTTTCCAATATGGATATATATTTATCACCAAGCCATGGTGAGATATGATGTGGATATATGTTTAGATAATCAAGGACAATGACTATGCTAAGTGTGTCCAAGATTGAGCTGCATTAAAAATATTTGTGAATCTTTGTCGATGGCTTAGATCAGATGGATGCATGATCAGATGGATGCAAAAGATATGATACATGTACCAATAGATAGAAGAGCCAATCTATCACAAATAGCACATATTGCCAGGTTTTCACCACTTATTTTCATTGCACTTTTTATTGTTTTTGATTTTTTTGTCATTTTCTTTATTTTTTTGAATTTTTTGGTATTTTTCTCTTGATCTTTTGATTTTTTTGTATTTTTCTCTTATCCATGCATTGAATAACTTAGCTGTAGAACATTTTGAGATGCACACTGTTGATAGGTTCATCGAATAGGTCTCCTTCTGATGTAGATAACTGATATGATCTGGAACCATAAGCAGATATGATGACAAAAGGACCTAGCCAATTTGGTTCAAACTTACCCTTCTTTTTCCAATCTTGTTGATTGCAAGGATTTTCCTTAAGTACCAAGTAATCAATTTGAAATACTCTTGTCTTTACCTTGTGATTGTAGCTCTGACACATGTGTTGCTGATATGCTTTGAGGTGATCAAAAGCATGTTGTCAACACTCATCTAGCAACTCTAGTTCTTGGAGCCTATTTACCTAATACTCCTCATCTAGAATGGGGCCCTTTAGTGATACTCTGAGTGATGGAAACCAACTTCAATAGGTAGAATAGCCTCTGATCCATACACAAGTGAGTATGGTGTATCTCTTGTAGGTGCGTGGATGCTAGTTTTGTAGGCTCATAATTCTGGATTGAGTTGACATGCCAATCACAACAAACCTCATTTACTGTCTTTTTGAGGATTTTCAAGATGGTTTTGTTTGAGGCTTCTGCTTGGCCATTCCCTTGTGGACAGTATGGTGTGGAGAAATGATGCTGGATATGGAATTATTCGCAAATTTATTGTACATCTTGATTCTTGAAAGGTCTTCCATTATCTGTAATTATGGAACTAGGAATGACATACCGACAAATGAGATAATTCAGGATAAAAGAGAATATTTGCTTGCTAGTAATACTAGTTAATGGGACAAACTCTATCCCCTTTTTAAAATACTTAGTGGCTGTGATAATAAACTTATGTTCATTTGATGAGGAAGGATGAATCTTACCCACTAGGTCGAGTCCCCATTGACGAAATGACCATGATGTAGTGAAGGGTTGCAGCTCCTATGCTGGTGCATGTATGAGATTGCAATGAATTTGGCATTTTGGACATTATTTGGCAAACTGATATGATTATTTTTCCATGGTCGGCCAATAATAGATATTCTTAGAATTTTCTTAGCGAGAGTAGGACCAATTGAATGTGTGCCACAAATACCTTTGTGAAGTTCATGCAAGGTTGTTTCAGATTAATTACAATCCAGACATGGAAGAAGAGTACCATCGAGACCTCGACAGTAAAGTGTGTTAGCAGTTAGGGTATAACGGGTTGCTTGGTGAATAAAGTTGTGTTTTTGGTTTTAGAATAAATCTAGTGGAAGGATATTGTCTTTTAGGTAAGTGTAGATTTTTCCATAGAGGGGTGAGTCAGAATCGACTATGTGGCATATGACTTGGGATTCAAAATTGTCATAGGCAGGGGAAAACAGTTGTTCCACTAGGTGTATACACCTAAAAATGGTCTGAAGATAGTTAATTAATAAGCAATTATTTAATTAATCCCCTTTCCTAATTTAATTGAATTCATTAGCAATTTGATTAAATTCTCCCTTTCATATACTTATTAATAAATCTAAGGATTTATTTAATAGGTTCATTTCAATAGTCCCCTTGATTAATTAATCCAAATTAATTAATTCTCCCCACATTTCAATCAATTCTTCTAATCCCCTAATTAATTAAAAAAAATCAATTTATGAGTTGTTGAAAATTAATTATTCTTTTCCTATTATTTGAATTTTAAATTCAAATTACCCACATGCCTCCTAACCTCCTATGGTGTGGATATTCTCTCCTTGAGACACATGGCACTTTGGCCACATGTCTCCTCTCTTGGACACTTGCCCTCTTATGAGCAAGGCTTCTTGACACTTGTCACCACATAGATGACAAGTGTCCCTTCCTCCAACCTCTTCTCCAACCTCCTCCAATTTCACCCTTGATATCTTCAGACTTAATGTTGACCGTTGATTCCTGCCATGACCTCACCCCTGGCCTTGAAAATCCTATAAATATCCCCCATTTTGGAGCAATAAAGATCCCATCTCATTATCAATTTAGGCATTGTTACTATAGGTGTATCATTTTGAGCATCATTGTTATAGGCTATTGCATTAGCTTAATTTGATCATTTTTTAACATAATTGTTGAATCATGTAGCTTAATGAATCCCTTTTCTAGTTTAATTGCATCATCATCATAGCTTAATCATGCATATCATTAGCTTAATTAGTCTCTTGGATCAATCTAGCATAATCAATCTCATCTTTGCATATCATTATCATTTCAAATCCTTTGTCTAGGTGTAGTCAAGTCATTGGGATTTCTTATCTAGATCTGAGAGAAAATCCATACTCATATCTCTTAGGAGGCAATAGGTCGCTTTGTCATGGTTCATCTTTCATTTGCTTATTATTTTCTAACCATGCTTGTAATGATTTATTGAGTGTTTGTGTTGCAACTGCAGGTATCACACTTCATAGGTGCGACATTTTGACGCCCACCGTGGGGTCGGAAATCTCATTTTTGGCCTCTTAGCATCATCAAATTTCCAATCTAGCAAGTTTCTAGCCGGGTTTGATTGAAAATTTTGTACGAGTTCCCTTTCTTCCTCGTACGAGTTCCTTTGTACCCTCATACAAGTAGGTGAGAATTGTCGTACGATCAGGTGAGAATTGTCGTATGAAATTATGTTTCTGTGTTTTCAAAATAGATTGCATTTTAGGGCTTTCATGCTTCAATTTGATTATTACTAATGCTAACCCTGGTCTATTTGTGATTTTTTCAGCAGCCTAACTGGTTTTTGTAGGACGATTGTCAAAGATTACACTTGTCAAAGCTTCATTTCATCAAAACACATCATGACTACTAACCTATCTATTTTGCAGGTTGCCTAGAAGGACTCAACCAAACTTTGTGTCCTCTTTAAGTTTTCTAGGTACAGTTATTTTGCTAATGAAAATGAACAAACATATCTTATGTGTTTTGATGATAGGTGAGTATGCTCTCACCTTTTTTAGGTGATCAGAAAGTGAGACTCATATTTTTCCTTCAATAGTGCATATCTTTAGCGGGCCTATCCTCCCAAGGAGCCTATAAAGCCAAAGCCCGACCCAAGTGGGAATGGCTAATGCCAAGTACTCCAACCCACTATAAAATAGCTCTCCTTCATACCTTCAGGTATATCAAACCTTGGTTTTCAAGGCTGGGAGACCTCTTAATTGAGTTTATACCTCGACATGCTGAACAAATCCCTTACTAGTTTCGATTAAAATTAGAAGCTACTCAATTCACCTTCAAAAGGGGGGTAATCTTTGTGCAAGAGAGATAGTAACTCTCCCAAGACACTTTCCATATCATGCCCCCATTAGCATTTGGAGTCGGATAATACGGTGTTGAGAATCCATTACGTGAGACTCAGCGGCCGTATTTTGATTAGCTATTGGGTGTATACCTAAGTTTGCAAGCAAAGGTTTTCTCTCTCAGCCAACTTCCTTAGGTAGCATACTGTGCTTGGGGTCACTTATCATATCACGTGTTTTTTGTGTCTTCGTCCCTAAAACAGAAAATCAAACATCTAAAAAATTGGAAAACAAAAGCAAAACATCAAACTTCATTAATAAAAAATTTGTTCAAACAAAGTTTTTATCTTTGTTCTGTCCTCTATCATATGAGTTTGTTAGTTTGTCGTACGAAGCATCTAGTTTATTGTCTGGTCTAGTGAGAATTGTCACACGAGTCATCTTAGCAGAAAATTTTGTGTTATCTTCTGTCATCTGGCCCAATGGGAATTGGCATATGAGGTATTTTAGCAGAGAATTTTGTGTCATCTTTTGTCATCTGGTTTTGTGAGAAAGCTCGTATGAGTTTATGTCTTATGTCATGCGAGATTTCAAGTTTTTCATATGAGCCTATCTAAATTGTCGTTCGGGGTTGTATAAGGTGTCGTACGAATTTATGTTTCTGTCTGTCTAGAAATTTCTTCTTGCATATCTTTTTCAAATCTATCATATTTGCTTGGTCAGTTTACAATGAGCATAAACACCTGATATTTTTCATCTCTATGCTTAGATTTTCTTCTTGGTTTGCTTGGTCAAGTTATCATCTGTCAAATCAAATTCTAGAAATAGACAGCTCAATATTTTCAAGTATTTGCATTCAACAAGTTCAAGATCTAAACATCTCAAAGTGCATCATCACCCTCTTTGATAAACTGATCACTCAAAACATAGTTTCTCATCAGGATCTATCATCCTCTATCACGAAACTACAACATTTGGTCAGGACAACCTTGTCCCACATCGTATGATATATAGTTCCTATTGGACTTGGTTTTTTTTATCAAAGTTATCATCATTGCACTCCAAAAACTGAAGATCGAAAAACTTGCAAAATTTTAAACACTTGAATCATCTTTTCATGTCATATCACTCTATCACATTTACATTAACAATTGATCACTTATCAAAACAACTTTTAGACAATTGAATCCTTGCACAATATCTAACACACGTGTATGCCCATTTTAACTAGAGCACAAAGGACATAATATTGTTGAAACAAAAATTGAAACATTTGAGATAGCTGAAGATCATAGCAACATGGCATACCAAAGCAAAATACAAGAAGACATAACAAGCCAACATATTAGAGAAATCAAACAAGTCCAAAATCAAAATCCAACCATGTTAAAGCCTAACAAGGATTCAAATACATCTCCAAAGAAAGGTGGCTCTTTTATGCAACTCTTAAAGGGAACCCTAAAGGATTTTGATGAGAAAGATGACAATTGTGCACCTATGTCTAGCAATGGCTCATCCCCTCATAAGAAAATTGATTCTCCAAAGGCATCTATTCCTACACCTCTTAAAAGCTTGCAAGAACCTTCCATAGCATCATCACCAAACAATACACCCAAAGATGAAGGTCCCCAAGGGATATCCATAATGGCCATCAAACCTATTTTAGAGGATCCTATTCAAAGCTCATCTCCTTCATATCTAAGTATTGATTCTTTTCACCGTCCCCATAACTGTCCCTTGCAAATTGAAGTCCTCATTCATAGAACACTAATTAAACGTGTCCTAATAGATGGGGGAGCTAGCTTAAACATTTTCTCATCAAGTCTTGTCCATGCTCTAGGTTATTCAAAAGATGCAGTTGATCCCTAGAAAAAGATCACATTCAAATCATATGATGAAGAAGAGCATTCCTCTAAAGGAATTGTGATATTACCCATCAGAGTGGAATCTTTACAGAAAGACACAACATGCCAAGTTCTAGACTTGGACTTACCATACAACATACTCTTGGGAAGACCATGGATACATGACATACATGCTATTATATCAACATGTCATTAGTGCCTAAAATTTCCCTACAATGGGCAGGAAATCATGATCTCAACAGACTCAAATCTATTGCGGTGTTGTAGTAATCTGAAATCAGCTCAAGAGGTCATTGTTCCACATAATAGAGAGGAAGCATCTTCAAGCACACAATCCAAGGAACAATCATTTGCATCAATTTTGTCAAGCATGGAAAAACAATTGCAACTAAGAGATCGAGGGAACGGAGAATATTTGTTATCATGGAAAAACAAACAAGAGCAACTTGAAATAGAAAGGCATGAAGAAGATGTAGATGTCGATCTAGTTCACACGTATGTAGGAAAAATATTAGGAACTAGCCCACTTGAATCAGAATCACATTCGGTTGACTTGTAATTAATCGAGGATGATCAGGAGCTCCTTGCGCGGGTCATTCTGATGAGAGTATCGTTCTAGACATGGAAATACATACTGAAAGCCTTGACTTCTCTATCATGACCCCTAATATCTTTGAAACTATCCAACATGAGGATCCTTTATCCTTAATCCCTCCTGAACCTATGGACTGAGAAAATGAAAGACATGCCATCATTGATACCTTTCCTAATGACCATGCCATATCTTTATATCTTAATGAAATTGAACCCACAACAACTTTCACCAGGGATTTTGTTAACGTATCTTTGAGTCAAGTGGGTGTCAAATCTCCTAGTCGCAAAAGTGAAAATCAAGAAAACAATATCAGGTCTATTGCTGAAAACCATTTATTGGCAACATTAGACCGAGAAAAAGTAAAAAGGAATGACACATCTAACGGTGAAAACCTCCTTGAGGCGCCGAAAGATGGGAGATTTGACACCTTACCTGAATACTATCAAGAGAGGTCATCTATCCTGATAGACCCAACATAGGCAGTTATCATTGGCACAATTGATCTATATCCAACAAATTCTCTTTCAAAACTAGCAAGGCAAAAATATTTGGAATCCTTCAAAAGATGGCAAATCATTTTTACCTGGTCATATGTAGACATTCCAGGGTTAGATCTAGATCTTACAATACATCACCCGAATATCAGTCCAGGAGCAGGCATCAATAATGGAACACAACATGGATTAGGAGCAGGTATTCTATTCATCACACCACAAGGTCATATGATTCCAAAAGCATACAAATTAAGATTTGCATGAACCAACAATACAACATAATATGAAGCTTTGGTTATAGGTATCAAAATGGCTATAGAATGGAACATTACACAACTTCAAGTCTTTGGAGACTCTCAGATCATCATCAATCAAATCAACGATGAGTATCAAACAAAGGATGAAAAGCTAATGCCTTATAAAAAGATGGTAGATGATATCAAGAAATACTTTGTAGAAATACCTTTTCAGCAGATTCCAAGGAATGACAACATATGTCATGGCAACACTTGCTTCTCTACTTGAGACACAAGAAAATCAAGAGCGTTATGAATTCCTAGTGGAAGAGTTGTTTTACCCTACACATAATTGTCCTTATTCCCAAACTATCTGTCACCTTGTTGGGCATGAATCCTCTCGCTATGGCCAAACTTACACATGCCTGAAAGATAATATCCTCCCTCTTGACTTATCAAAAAATCAAAAGAGAAACTTTATTTGCCAATCCTCCCATTATACTCTTGTCGTGGATACCCTTTTTAAACGAGGTTTGGACGGTACTCTTTTAAGATGTCTCAAACAAGAAGAATCTGTGAAGGCCTTACATGAAGTCCATTATGACATTTGTGGCACTCATTCAAGTGGTCTTACCCTTTCGAAAAAACTCATATGCTTGGGCTATTATTGGCCAACTATGGAACAAGATTCTTTTCAGATAGCTAGAGAATGCAAACAATGTCAAATCCATGGGAGTTTGATTCACACACTAACACAAGAACTTCATGCTTTGGCAACATCTTGGCCTTTCTACCAATGGGGTCTTGATATAGTAGGAAAGATAAATCCTTCTTCATCCAATGGTCAAAAATTCATCCTTGTAGCTACAAAATATTTCACAAAATGGATTGAGGTAGTACCTCTCATCAATATCATAGGAAAACAAATTGTTGCATTTATCTTGAACTACATCATCTGTCGCTATGGAATACCCATGACCATTATAATTGATAATGGCCGACCATTTAAGAATCAGGATGTATAAGAGCTATGTGACAAATTCAAGATCCAACACAAATTTTCCACACCCTATTATCCCCAAGGAAATGGGCAAGCAGAAGCATCAAACAAAACTATTTTGAAAATCCTTAAAAAGACAGTGAATGATGCTGAAAGAGATTGGCATATTCAATTGAACCCTTCTTTATGGGCCTACCGTACTTATATCTGCACACCAACAGGTGCCGCACCTTTCTATCTTGTTTATGGATCAGAAGCAATATTGCAAATATAAGTAGAGATACCTTCTCTATGAGTATCATTAAAAGGTCTTATCCTAGATGAAGAACAACGAGTACCTAGATTGCAGGAGTTAGAATTGATCCATGAACGAAGACAAAATGCCTTTGATCATTTAAAGGTATATCAACAAAGAATGTGTCACAATTATAATCATAAGGTCAAACCAAGAACATTTCAAGTTGGGGAACTAGCACTCAAAGAAAATCCATGCAACTAGTCAGATCGAGAAAAGAAAGGGAAGTTTGAACCAAATTGGTTAGGTCTGTTTGTGGTCACAATAGTATTTGGGTTAGGAGCATATCAGGTATCAACACAGGACGGGGATCAACTCGAGGAACCCATCAATAACATGCATCTAAAAAAGTTTTATGTCTGAAAAAGCAAAAAATTCAAAAAACAGTGAAAAGGCAGAAAATTCAAAAACAGTGAAAAAACACAAAAATCCAAAAAATAGTGAAAAAGCAGAAAAATCCAAAAACAATGAAAAAGCAGAAAATCCAAAAAAAAAACAAATATGAGAAAAAGTGCAATAAAAATAGATGGTGAAAACCTGGCAAACAGGCGCTATCTGTCCGCTAGCTCTTCCATCTATTGGTCCATGCATCCTTCTGCTTGTATTCTTTTTCCGTCAGCACTGTTCATATCCATGATAAAGCCTTTGTACATACACAGGCATTCCGGGTAGCTTCTTGCCATGGTTTAGATCATTGGGTGTATCATAATGAATTTATTTCTAGGCTTGGGGCAAAATCCTGCACCTAGCTGGGGGCAAATTTTTTTATCATTTTGAGCTTAATCAAACAGGAAGAACAATAGTCAGGCAACTCTTATCAAGCAAAAACTAAGACACATCCAATGTTGAACACGAGATCAAATTGTCAACCATCAAACTATCACAAAGTTAGTTTAAGCACATCACACACTTTTCAATGAATGATATCTTTTGGATAATGATTTTAACATGCTTATTCAACTTTTCTATCTTGATTTTCACTATCATGATTTCTGAGTGACTCCAGGATGTCTCTGACTAGAGGAACAAAGAAGGAACATGATATTTTTCTTATCTGTTGTCTATTAATTAATCATTAATATGTGCAAATTTGTCTCAGGACATGATCATCGGAGTATCATCGAAGATATTTCTAATTTGTGTATATAAATGGTTAATGCTACCTATTTTACGCAAGCAACACTCAGGTCATCTTGGCTCAATTATATCTCGATGCTTGTGCTAACTTGCAATATCAAAATCTTGGAAAGTAGTGCTTAGGTCATCATGGTTTAATCATACCATCGATGTTTGCACTCACTTTCCACATTTTAAAAAGCTCAATGATGACAAAATGCAATAACCCAGTGATTGGTCCGGTTGTAGCTTTGCATTTAGCTTGCATTTCATTCTTGCATGGGATCCCACATGCTCATTTTATCGAAGGTTAAATCTATCGTAGGAATCATCAAGGTATCATCATAAGTGTATACACAATTAGACTAATGACTCATCTCTCTCCAAATATTGTTGACCCGACACAAATTTTATGTTCCCCCCTCAACAAAACCAACATCAACATATCAGAATCTTCCTGCAACTCGATATCAACAAATGTGTCAGTTCTTTATCCAATCAACCTTATCAATTCTATCAATCGATCACATCTAAATCGATTCTATCATGTCTTATACAGGATGTATCTTTCCTGGAACCAGATGTTTTGATCATGTCTTATACAGGATATATTATTCCTAAAACCAGACACTTTGATCAACTTTGTCTTATACAGGAGGTGTCATTCTTGAAACCAGACTGAATCTCGGTCTTACCAATCTAATCAATCAAGCCTTACCAATAATCAAGAACCACATTATCATGATAGTAGAACTAGAACTTTCATCAACCACAGTTGCAGAAATAGAATCATATCTAATCAAGATATCAATTTTGCAAATATTCACACTCCAAAGATCAATTATCTCAATTGATCTCCCGAGGGGGCATCATCGTACTGCAATTTATCAATCAATGCCTGGGGCATCCTATCGAACCAATATCAACATCATCAAAATGAGATTATTCTTTGAATCAACGCGTCATCACACCTTGCTTCAAAGAGGGGCAGAATGTATACACCTAAAAATGGTTTGAAGATAATTAATTAAATAAGCAATTATTTAATTAATCCCCATTCCTAATTTAATTGAATTCATTAGCAATTTGATTAAATTCTCCCTTTTATCTACTTATTATAAAATCTAAGGATTTATTTAATAGTTTCATTTCAATAGTCCCCTTGATTAATTAATCCAAATTAATTAATTCTCCCCCCATTTCAATCAATTCTTCTAATCCCCTAATTAGTTAAAACAAATCAATTTATGAGTTGTTGAAACTTAATTATTATTTTCCTATTATTTTAATTTTTAAATTCAAATTACCCACATGCCTACTAACCTCCTTATCCTAACCTCCTATGGTGTGAATATTCTCTCCTCGATACACATGGCACTTTGGCCACATGTCTCCTCTCTTGGACACTTGCCCTCTTATGAGAAAGGCTTCTTGACACTTGTCACCATAGAGATGACAAGTGTCCCTTCCTCCAACCTCTTCTCCAACCTCCTCCAATTTCACCCTTGATATCTTCAGACTCAATCTTGATCGTTGATTCCTGCCACCTCACCCTTGGCCTTGGAATTCCTATGAATATCCCCCATTTTGGAGAAATAAAGATCCCATCTCATTATCAATTTAGGCATTGTTACTATAGGCGTATCATTTTGAGCATCATTGTTATAGGATATTGTATTAGCTTAATTTGATCATTTTCTAGCATAATTGTTGAATCATGTAGCTTAATCAATCTCTTTTCTAGTTTAATTGCATCATCATGATAGCTTAATCATGCATATCGTTAGCTTAATTAGTCTCTTGGATCAATCAAGAATAATCAATCTCATCTTTGCATATCATTATTATTTCAAATCCTTCGTCTAGGTATAGTCAAGTCACTGGGATTGCTTATCCAGATCTAAGAGCAAATCCATACTTGCATCTCTTAGGAGGCAACAGGTCACTTTGTCATGGTTCATCTTTCATCGAATTATTATTTGCTAATCATGCTTGTAATGATCTATTGAGTGTTTGTGTTGCAGCTGCAGGTATCACACTTCTTATGGATTCTATTCGTCCTTGTAGAGAACTTAATTGACTAATATTTTTAGGAGGTGGCATCTCCATGATTGCTTGTACCTTTTGTTAGGATAACCAGTGAACAACTAAGAGGGAGGGGGGTGAATAAGTTGTTAAAAAATTATATCAATCAAACCACTTAATAACCTTTAACAGGAGCATATAAACATTAAGTATCGGAATAAAAGAAATAGATACTGGTGGATAATACAACTTAAGAATAAAATAGATTATCAACACAATGCAACCATACCACATAACAACATGATTTGTACGTGAAAAACATAGAAAAGGGAAAAACCATGTTGGGAAGCCTACCCACGGTCAGATGATACTTTTGCAGAAAGTATGTGATACAATGAGGGGTCTACACATGCAGGAAGGCACAGTTCCTAGAGCGTACTGCTCATTACAAAAGAGTCTCATTGACTACAGAGATGTTATAACCACCTCAATATAAATGGACAATAATCCGAAATAACGAACTGCTAGAGATAGCATCTACCATGCCTAATTATAGTCGCGATTAAGCTCAATACCGGAGGCCTTTGACCTCTTCCTTAATCCCAATTCAATCACCTATGATCAACCAAATCTCCTTCGCATATGATATTACATTTCCATTCACATTTCATGCCCTGATCTACAATGAGATCTTACATCAATTTATACCAACCCTAAGGCCTAAACCAATTAGGTCAACCACCTAAAAGATATTACAATAAGATCATTACATACATCCATATTACAATGATATGCCATATCCGCTTGAGACCAAAACAACAATAACCAATTCAAAAATCATCCTGGTAATGTGTAGAGAACACGTTAACATGATACCGGTCCATAACCTAGATATGCACCAGACCTAATCTGGGTCCACCACGCCAAAGAAATGTCTTCAATTAGTTGAGGACAATCAAAGAATATCTTTAGTATCCTAAAATCCATCTAGAAGCCACACCAACACCACTTATGCAACCTATCAATATTTCTCAGTGAAAGATCTACCGGTTAAACCTTAAACCCATGTCAGTAAGGGTTTACAAGAGTGTATGATAGCATCGATTAACAAGTCAATACCAACTAACCAAAACATGCTCTAGTAACATGTAACACATAAAATCAAACATACTTAATTGATCCAAACATGCTGGAAGTGTCCAACAGATAGTCTTTTCTGCCGGTAACACTAGATCTTCTACCTGTAACATTAGATCTTCTACCGGTAACCAAAACTTGTCTGCCAGTAACCAACCATAACAGATAGTGTTGACATCAATGAAAAAACATAAATGAAACACATAATAAATTCATCCATAATGCCAACACCTTTGCGGGGTCCACCTTGATTCCTTTTTCTGAGACTATGTATCCTAGGAGTTTGTCGGATGTTACACTGAAGACACACTTTTTAGGATTTAGTCATACATTGAATTGTTCCAGCCTCTAAAATATTTTGTCTAGAATCTCCAGGTGTCCTCTTGTAAATGATTTGGCCAATAGTTCATTTACATAGTCCTCCATGAATGTGTGCATCATGTCATAAAATATTATGGTCATTGCTCGTTGATAGGTTGCTCTTGCATTCTTCAATCCAAAAGGCATGACATTCCAATAATAAGTACCATAGGGACATGCAAATGCTACAATTGTGTCATTGATGGGTAAAGGAAAGTCGTCCTTCATACAAGCCTTGTTGAGATCCCTAAAGTCTATGCAAATTTTGATGCTTTTATCTGGTTTAGATACATGTACAATATTGGAGATCCATTCTTCCTAATCTATAGGTCAGATGAATCCTACATCAGGTAACTTCTTTAGTTCTGCTTTAACCAATATGGTGACATGTGGGTTCATTTTCCTCAATTTCTGGTTGACAGACTTAGCTCCTAGAGCTATAGATAAGTGATGCATGATCAAATCTAGATCTACCCCTAGCATATCTACATAGGACCATGCAAAATTGATTTGTTTTTCTTTGAAGAATTTGATGAAGCCAGGTCTTTCTTGTTTTGTTAATGATTCTGGTAGGTGTATGGTTCTTGATGCTACTTCAGTGCCAATGTTGATTGATTGAGTTGGTTCAATCAAAATTGGTGATCTCTCCTGATCATGTTTAGGAAGAGTGTCAAGTCTCTCATCCTTTGGCGCCTTAAAGAGGTTTTCACCATTGGATACATCCTTTGTTTTTACTTTTTTTATGATCTAATATTGCCATTAAATGATTTTCACCATTAGATCGATTTTTTATTTTATTCATTTTGCGACTAAGAGACTTGGCACTCTCCTGATTGAGAAATTAATTTATGAGATTCGGTGGTGGAACATGTTTCTAGATTTACTAAACAAAGGTATAGGACAATAGTGTCATCATCTAGGAAAATAGGTATGTTGAGTGGTTCAGATTGTTCCCAGTATATGAGTTCATGATGTATGAGGGGTAAGGAATCGTTAGGTGGGTTAAGGTCCATGAAAGTGAGGGTCATGATTGAAATGTTGTCAAAACTGGCATTAGTGAGGCCAAAGTCTATGACGATACCCTCTTCAGAAACTATTTAGCACAGAACCTGATCATCCTCACTAGAGTCATCAATATGTTGTGATCCAACTTCAACCGGTCTAGCCCCTGAACCTTGTCCATTATAGGGTATGGGTGTATAGGTATGAATCATATCTATCTCAATATCAAAAGTTTCGATGTATACTCCTCACTAGAGTATGAATCAAAACCTGATCGTCCTCACTAAAGTCATCAATATGTTGTGATCCAACTTCAACCGGTCTAGCCCCTGAACCTTGTCCATTATAGGGTATGAATTTATAGTCTTCTCTCATCCTAATGATGAATCACAAAAAATGATTCAAAACATTTATGATAAAAAAATGCACACAATCTAATCTAGAAGCATCAAGAAACTTATCAAAAGTTTCCTCAGAACAAGAATCCCATTCCCACTCTTATGAGTCTATTTCAGAACTAGGTTGTAGCTTATGGATTTTCTCATAGATATTTTGAGCAGCTTCTTCCTTCTTGATAGAAAATTCTTCCTTTTGGCGTTCATACTCCTCTTCTTGTTGTTTGTGGACTGCTTCTTTGACTGTTTATTGTTGTATCAATTCTTGTTGTCGTGCTGATTTTTGTTTGGTTAATGATGTTGTTGTTGATCCTGTGGTTGACTGTGTAGTCCATAGCCTAGGCCCAATTTTTCCTTGGCTTGTTGTGAATGAGGTTGAATCATTTCTATGATACCTTCTTGATGCTTGCAAATAGGACCCTTTCCCTGGTATCCCATCTATTGCATGATCCTAAATCCCTTTCCATATTGTTCTATCAGGATTGTGATATCAACAGCTGCTACTTGTGTGTCTTCATCATCTTTGTATAACCAATTTAGGACACCCTTGTCCTTCATTTCTTCTACTAGTGTTCCTACTTAAATGAACATACCATCAAACATTTTGATAAGTTGTGAAGATTGTTGTATTGAAGTTGATGGTTTCCCATGAGATCTCAGCGAAATTGGCAATTGTGATAGACATAGGGATTCAAAAGAGTATTCTCCCATGCCTTTGTCTTTCAACTTTATATTTTTTTCAAAATCTAGAGATAGAGTTTTGAGTTGATCCTTACTGTTTGATGATGAAGAAGAAAGGGATTCTTTGTTATGTGGTACTAAAACATTTTGAGCTGCATTTAGATTGTTGTAATACTAAAAGGGATTTGTGTCTGTTGATACTAATATTTGTTGCCCATTGTAGGGAAGCTTGAGACATTGGTGATATCATGATGGTACTTCTTGCATCTCATGAATCCAAGGATGACCCAAGAATATTTTATAAGAAGTCTATATCCAAGACTTGACAAATGGTATCCTTCTGAATTGGTCCCACCTGAATGGGCAATATCACTAATCCTTATGTCTCTCTTTCTTCATCATCATAGGATTTTATAGTTATCTTCTTTTTACTATCAATAACTTTCTCTAAGAATCCCAATGCTTGGATAAGATTTAAAGTAAATATATTTAGACCGGATCCTACATCTATTAACACATGTTTTATCCAATGTTTATGAACCAAAAATTTGATATGGAGTGGGGTATTGTGCAAATGATGCAAAGAAATGTTTTCATACTCTGAAAAAGGATAGTTTATGAGGTGCAATCAAATGTCCCACCATGGCTTGGAATCTATTAATGTCCAAGTTGTTTGGAATAGTAGTGTCAACAAGAGCTCTTTCTAAGATATCCTTGTGGGCGGGTGAGATTTTGAGAAGCTCTAATATGGATATGTGGGTTGGATACTTCTTAAATTGATCTACTAAGTTGTATTGATTGTTTGAAGGTGTTGTTGTTTGGGAGGCACTCCCTTTTAATACATATTTAGATTGGGCTCATGTAGTCACATTGACTGGACCAGGTTCGTGTTTGTCTTTGATCTTGATAACATTTACTTGATTATCACATTCTGAAATGTGATTGATAACAGTTTTATAGATATGGTTTATGCGGGCCCCTTTGTTATTTGAGGATTTTGATGTGCCTTTGTCATAATTTGGAAGTGGATTCTTGATTGCCTCATGATCATCATTGGTTTTATGACCATCTACCATTATGTCACCATTATCTAGCAAATCTTGAACTAAATTTTTCAACCTTAGGCAATCATTTGTGCGATGCCCTTTGTTTCTATAATATTCACACTAGTGCACATCATTCTACCATGATGGTTTGACTTGAGTTTCAAAATCCCTCGTGTTTGGCAATATAATGGGTTTATATTCCAATAGTTCTTGAAATTTTGATTCAAGGGTTTGTCCTAAAGGTGTAAACTTTCATCGATATGGAGTCCGTTTTGTATTAGTGTTGTTTCCTTGATTGGTGTTTCCTTGGTTGATGTTTCCTTGATTGTTCATTCCTGGATTGTTGTTTCTTTGATTGGTATTTCCTTTAGTGTTAGTTCTTTGATTGATATTTCTTTGAGTGTTGGTTGGTAGAGTAATACCAGATAAGTTTAACATAGGTTATTTTGTTTTAACATTGTCAACTACACCATCATTAAAAACATTCTTATTCCTTGTCCAAAATTTGGATTTGTCAGAGTTGTTATAGTAATTGTTGTTATAGGTGTTTTTTGATGAACTAGCACCTTCCTTAGAGAGCTTCAAATTTCCCCTTTTGATTGAGGCTTCTTCTATCTGGATGCCATTTTCGATCAAATTTTTCAAACTAGGTAAACACTGTAGCTTAAGTTAATAGCTCATCTCATCATTAGGATTGTCTATGAAGATTTCCATTTTCTCTTTTTCAGGTATGGTTCAAAGATATCTAGATATCAATCTTCTCCATTTTTGCAAGAACATCATGAATGTTTCATTGTTCTTTTGTTTCGTGTTGCAAAGATCAAGCATGGTAACCTCGTGTTGAATGTTATAGGAATATTGGGAAACTTTACCAACTCCTCAAATGATTTGATGGGAGGTGTGAATTTTTAAAGCCATTCCATTTTGTGTCCTCCTAGGCTTCTTGGAAATAACCTCATCATGTAAGTTTCATTGTGCGAAAACTCCAAGCTCATCATGTAGAATTTCCTTACATGATCACAAGGATCATTTTTACCATTGTATTTGCCATACTTTGGTATTTCAAATATAGGTGGGAATGGTGCCATGTTTAAAATTTGATCAAATGGATAAGGACAAATATCCTCTAACAAATATCATGTGGTTTTTCCTTGTTGCATCTCTTCCATTTGTTGTTGAAGTGCTTGTAGTTGTTGTGTGAGTGTAGCAAGAGGATTGTTTCCAGTATTGGTATCTCGATGGTTTGTGTCACCTGGATTATTAGTGTCATCTTGGTCATTGGTATCGGTATGATCATGTGTATTGTTTTGATCAGTTTGAGAGGTGTGTGTTCTTGATTTTGTCCTTTTGAGGCAATCAGTTTGTTTTGGTTGTTCCGTGTCAAAATCCTCATGAATTTTGAAACCTTTACTAGATAGTAGGAGGAAGTATTTCCGTTTGTCAGTTTTGATGATTTTTTCAAGAAGTTTGTGTAAGCTTGGGTATTTTTGTGCCTCTTCAATAACTTGATTTTGTTATTTCTTCTTCATCCATATTTAGGTAGTTTTTCCAAGTGTTAACCTCTCGGTGTCCCATGCTTGATTCAGGCTCTTCGTCGTCCCACTTGGCATTTTTACGTGATCGTGTAGAAACTAGCATGACATAAGTTGATTCAATATGTGATTGGCTCTTTAGGTAAGTAATCCAAATCGATCCTTCCAATAAATTTGATATCTTGTGAAAGTGTTGACCTTTGCATGAAGGCATGATCTTTGAAGGATTCTTTCTCAAATTCAGTATTCTTACTGTGGAGATAATGTAGAAATGATGTAAAAATGTCCTATGTTTTAGAAGGAGTTTGCAGTTGATATAGAGGAAATTCTTTTTCTTAAAGACCTTCTTTGGACTAGGTTGTCTCTTTTTTAAGCCCGTTTTTAGACAAGGATGCTTCTTCTTGATGTGTTGAAGAATGGTCATGCAAGTGATCAAAGTTTCGGTTGTGAGATTGGTTGGATGAGTACTTTTTTTTTTTATCTCTAAGTCTACATAGTCGAATAGAAGGTTTGATATGCCCCTATTGATATTACTAAGAACATCAAATGATATGATAAAGCTTCCTGATATTGGAAACTAGATGGATTTAACTAACTTGGAAAGTTAACTTGGTATTTTGATGTTTGATATGGGTTTATTTGAAACTTGTGATCACTAGTGGATGCCTCTTCAATTTGAAAGATGAAACTTTGTTTGTGATAACTGAAAAGAAAAGACCCCTCAAAAGGGTATTTAGATCTATTTTTGGATTCTGAGAATCTCTGCTAGATAAGCCTTTGTTTTGAATGCGCTAATCAAATGCGCTACATGATTTTTCAAATGTGCTACAAGATTGTTTAAATGCGCCACAGGATATTTCCTATGCGCCACTATTTCAGTTGAATGCGCTATAGGATATTTTAAATGCACCACATGATTGTGTAAATGCACTATAGAATGTTTCCTATGAGCCACTTTTTTAGTTGTGTAGGGGAAAAAGCAAGACTGGGTGACTAGGACGTAATCCCACTTTTGCCAACACATTGGGAATGTGAAAGAGCCTAGGGACATATCTTACTTTGGTTACTTCTTGTGAGAAAGAGAGATCCAAGGATTATCTCTTAGGGTTTCTATTCCTCTTGTTGTAAATGAAGATAAGATGTCAAAGATTGATCAACTAGACTAGGAGATAAACAATGAAGCATATATGAACTGAAATTGTAGAAACTCATAGATCTGAAATTGAGATACTGAAAGAAGAGAATGGGGAGGAATCTGGATGTACCTAATGCTAAAAATTGAGCCAAACTGACTAGGACCAGGGTGCTACACCCCTGTCCGTGATGATTTGACATAGGGCTGCAATTGAAAGGCCGCAAACCTGAGATCCCAAGCCTTCAGCTTGTCAAAAATCACTGAAATTGAGGGCGACCAGGGTACCACACCCCTATCTTGGGCAGGACTAGGGTACCATGCCCTTGTCCCTTATGAATTTGGGGTAGTCTGAGGCCTTGGTAATGTCCTTGTTTCTTTTCCTGATCCGGGAAGCCTTCCAGATACCTGTTTCTGCACCTACAATTGAAAAAGAAGGGGATTTGGGTGGCTATAGGGATTTGACTTGGTCAAAACCCTATGTTGGTGATTTCCACCTCCACAAATAGCCGATTTGTATAGTAAAATAGTGTGTGTAGGAACCTTGTGTGTGTGAAAGATCCTAGGATGAATGCAAACAATCTAGAGAAACCCTAAAGAGTAAACCCTAAATGCTTGTAATTGACAAAGTAAATGTTCTAAGTAAATATTTCAAAGTGATCTAAAGAATGAATGTAAATATGCAAATTGTTGTAATAAATCTCACACAAAGACATGAAAATAACACGAAATCATACCCAACCCCTAAGAGAGGGGTACAAGCCAATTGTCAGTCAGTGATCTCCTATTATTCTTCAATGTTTCCAAGGCTCCTAATTGATGATAAATGCTTGACAAATACTTCATGAATGCTTGATGAATATTGTTGAATATTATTGAATATTGTTGAAGAATCCACATTGTTAGACAACTCAGATAACCAGAGGACAACTGAGAGGGGGGGGTGAATCAGTTGTCACCAGATTATAGAACTTTAAGCAGTCAAACCCTTATTACCGGAACACATAAACTTAATACCGGAATGCATAAACCAAATACCAGAATAAATGATATATCAATTAAACATAAACATAAATCATGGAATAGTTACCATCCATCCAGAACATATGACACCAATATTTGTATGTGGAAAACTCGATAAAGGGGAAAACCACAGTGGGAAGCCATCCCACAGTCAGATAATACTTCTGCAATAAGTATATGATTACAGAATGAGGGGCTTGCACATGTAGGAAGGCCAATAGCCTAGAGTGTACTACTCATCACAAAAGGATCCTCACTGACTACAAAATAAATCCTGACTACAATCCGGAAAGAAGATTGAACTGCAAGTATAGCATCTCCTATGCCTGAGTACAATTTTGGTTAAGCTCAATACTAAAGGCCTTAAACCTCTTCCACAAACCCAATTTGATCATCTATGATCGACCAAAACTCCTACATATGATTACAAAATTATTCGCACACAGATAATCCTATAACCATAATACCATATGCCCATCAATCCCCATGATCTACAAAGAGATCTTACATCATATTTATACCAACCTGGGACCTAAACAATTAGGTCGGCCACCTAAAAGATAATACAATAAATTAATAACATAAACCCACAATCCAATGATCAACCAAGTTGTCTTAGGCCGAAAACAATATAAAACAATCATTAAATCCCACCGATAACACATCGGGAACATCCTCCAACATGTTACATAAACCGGTCCATAACCTAGATAACACAAAGTCCAAAATAGGTCACCATAAACCAAATCCAACACCACTAATCAATAGGAACACGAACAAGATAACCAACAACATCTTGAAAGCCATCTAGAAGCTGCACCAACACCACTTATCACGTGCATCAAAAGATCTTCAACAAAGCTTTTTCGGTAAAACCCTTACCGATGACCAAAAGGCTTATTAGAGAAAATGATAGTATTTGAGTCATCAAATCCTAAACCAAATGATCGTGATACGTATCTGAATAACATGAATGATAGATCCAAACCAATTCCACAAAACAAAGCATACCAGAGCATCCCAGATCAATATCATAATCCAACTACTCTACCAGAACCAACCGGAAACTGGTAAACAACCAAAACAGTTGGTGTTTCCATCAATGACAAAACATCAATGCAACACATAATCAATTCCTCTAAATTGCCAACAATCCCCCCCTTTGTTATTGATGGCAACACTAGATGTGAAAAACATCCAAGTGCCAAGAAATGCCAAACAAGTCTCCCCCTATGGAAGACAACCAACAATCTCCATAAAATGATATAGCAATGAAGCTCTAAACCAAACTCCCCAAATGAATATATCTTTCCCTTATGTTTTTCACCAGAATAACTCTCCCCCTTTGACATCAATGCCAAAGATCTGACATAAATATCAAAGAATAGTAATAAATCCTCTAATTCTTATAGCTGACTACTCCTCTTGAGTAGTAGCACCACCACATCAATCCAGAATGAGTAATAGCTCTGATAATGCATACCAAATTGATGCCAATCAACATAACTTGGGTCTCTACCAAAGGGGCAGAAACCCCCAATCTGTCTCTAAAGTACTCAAATGATTCTTTAGGTAAAAGTTTAGTGAAGATATATGCAATCTACTCTTTAGTGTTCACATAAACCAATCTGACTTCATTTGCTTTCACCTTCTCCTTCAAAAAGTTATACTTGATTTATATGTGCTTTGTCTTAGAATGAAATACCAGATGCTTTGATATATCAATAGCAGCAGAGTTATCACAATGAATAACTACTGGTTCATTACAATCCACCTTCATATCCTTCAACATTTGCTTCATCCAGAGAACTTGTGTATAGTTTGTAGCAGCAGCAACATACTCAGCTTCTGTAATAGACAAAGAGGTACATGACTGCTTTTTGCTGATCCATGAAACAAGTTTCTTTCCAACAAAGAAAGATCCACCGGATGTGCTCTTTCGGTCATCAACATTTCTAGCCCAATCTACATTTGTATATGCACATAATGTAAAGTCATCATTTTTAGGATACCACAAACCATATTCAGTTGTTCCTTGCAAATACCTGAAAATCCTTTTCACCGCTTTCTCATGATTTTCTCTAGGATCACTCTGATATCTTGATACCGTACAAACTGCATTCGTTATATCTGTTTATGGTGAAAATGGATAACAATAATAACAATATTGAAAGGCTAAATGAATTCAACCACAAAACCCTAGCCTAACAATCAACAAAGATCCACCATAACATATGAAGATTACCTAAGACAATGCAAATCACATGAAATCACAAAGATTATACCATCACATGTCCAATAGGGTTTTGATCTCCATTCTTCCTATCTCCATTGATCTTGCTTGATATATTTGCTCTCAGATTTTATATGCACAAGAGCTCAACAAAGAACGGAATGTGGTTGCTAGTAGGATCGTAGTGTAGTCAATTGCATAAAAGATCATTAGGGTTTGAAAATGAAGGAGGCATTTTCTTAAATAGAAGACACAATATGAAATGGAGGGATAAGATTGAGAGGTGTAAAAAGAGAGGTCGGCTAAGATTAGAGGGTAGGTAAAAGAAATACCAAAATAATGAAAGGGGTAGGTAGTGTAGGAATTAAGAAATGAATGACATGTGTCATGGGTAGAAAAAGCTAATGAATTAATTAAATAAATAAATATTTATTTAATTAATAGAAGAAGTAGGATAATTAAATAAATAAAAATATTTATTTAATTTAGGAAAGGGATAATTTAAATAAATAAATGTATTTATTTAAATGAGAAATAAGGCTAGAAGAGGATAAATGAATTAATTAAATAAATAAAGATTTATTTAATTAATAGAAGAATTAGGCTTAGATAATTAAATAAATAAAATATTTATTTAATTAGATTGGACAATTTTGGGTGTCTACATTTTGCCCCTCTTTGAGACAATGCGGCTTGTCGCGTTGTTTCAAAGAAGATAAGATGAACTGATACAAAGTTGCCCCAGAATGGGAATGATATGCCCCCTCGAGAGATTGGATGAAAATGTCTGAAAAGATTGCAGACAATCTCTCGATAAGAAAGAAAGGCTAGAATGGATAGACCGGATAAAGTGATAGAGTCACGGGATGAAGAAGACTGACTCGGGAAAATGAATGCGAGGGCTAGGGTAGGCTATAAGATAGACCACGGGAAAAAGACATCCTCATTGTCATCTACACCTTCACGAGATCATAGTGCAGAGCGAGAAAAAGAGCAGCATCAGTCAGCAGCGATGGCCTTCGTACACAGATTCAACCGCGTTCACCAATTTCAGAGACCAGCAGAGGCAGGAGAGCCGGTAAGTACCATCAAACCTCCTCGTACTTTGACGCATTCAATTTTGTCATTAATGCATGCTAGTTAGCAATAAATGCACTTAGGAATAGGGTACAAAAAAAAAGTGCAAAAACGTGCAACCGCGTCTGCGTCGGTGCCAAGCGCGTCTGTGTTCGACAGGCGCGTCTGTGTCGGTGCCAGGCACGTCTGTGTCTGGAACCACGTTTGTGTCACATGCGGGCGCGTCTACGTCCTGAAGGGGCGTTTGTGTGCCAAAGTCGTGTTTGTGAATAGTTTAGGCACGTTTATGTCATACAGGCACGTCTGTGTTGTACAGGTGCGTCTATGCAGTCTTCATGCACGTTTGTGAGGTAGAAACGCATTTGTGAGTTAAAAGTGTGTATATGTCAAAAAAATTGGATGGTTTTAGTCTTCTAGGTCAAATCGGCAGTTTTGTGATGAACATACGCTGTCGATTGGATAAGCTGCTGAGAGGATACACTCAAGCAGGTCCTCGAGGAAGACTAGGATAGATCAAGGCACTTTGTGATGAACAGGGAGCACCAAGATAGAGTACTTTGTGATGAACAGGGAGTACCCAAAGTATGAGCAGCACTTTGTGATGAACAGGGAGTGCAAATGTGAGTAACACTTTGTGATGAACAGGGAATGTCACACACGTAGTACTTTGTGATGAACAGGGAGCACTACTAGGATAGATAGCAACACTTTGTGATGAACAGTGAGTGTCACTGAGATAGATAACCATATGCATTGAGATAGCGAGTAGCATTTTGTGATGAACAGTGAATGCCACCCTGACTGACATGATTGATTTGCTTGACTGCAGGAGTATTTACCTATGTTGGAGTCACAGGAGAGATTCCCGTCCACACAGAGATTGCGACTGGAGTTGTCTTTTCAGGATAGAGCTGCCATCGAGGAGATGGGTCTAAGACACGTATTATATGTACCTGAGTTTCGGACAAACATGGGTTTGCTGACTGCACTGGCGGAGAGATGGCACTCCGAGACATGTACATTTCATTTGCCGATGGGGGAGATGACAGTGACCCTCGAGGATGTTTATAGGATTCTACACATACCGATCGATGGAGATCTGATCCCCTATGACCAAGATGGAGACAGAGAGGCTTTGGGACGGGTGTTCCAGGATCCCGGGCTAGAGATGAGAGCAGGGCATGTGGCATGGGATACCATGACTGCTACAGGGTTAGCTTTGCCAGCTGTGATTGGAGGAGCCATCAGTGGTTTCCTGTGTCCGGACAGGGCGACACGGGGGTTGGCAGTGGGCTGGGGAGGAGCACTAGAGACATTGGTTACACATCACACCAGATATGCATGTGGTCCATGTGTGTTGGCACACCTGTATTATGAGCTTCACCAGTTTGTCTACCATGGATCAGTGGGACTGGGTTGTGGAGTGACACTTCTGCAGGTTTGGGCATATGAGCATCTGCCTATCACACGGCCGATACACTTCAGGGGTAGAGGTCATGGACGGAGCTTTGTTCACTTGTATGATATGATCACTTCGCAACCTCGGATTGGCAGGCTAGAGCACTGGAGGCGAGTGATAGATGACATTTACACAGTCATCTGGAGGCCGTATCTGGGGTGCGAGGAGTGGGAGGATGATGCAGTGGAGCTGCCTTTCACCTTCCGGAGTAGATATTTGATTGGGCGGATGCCCTATATACTGGAGAGGCAGCTGGTGGACCGAGTATGCAGACAGTATGGCAAGATCCAGAGGATGCCATGAGGCTCGGGTATGTATGCCCGTACAGTCAGGGATCAGGTGCAGTTTGGACCACTGTTGTCATATGATCAGGCAGTTACACAACTGGCAGAGATGGTGCCCCTACCTTGGGATATGTGGCCGGAGATTGAGGATGCAGGTATGGATGCAGAGTACTCGGCATACTGGGCAGAGCATCCATTCCCACAGTTGACAGATCCAGGAGAGCTACTGGAGGGAGAGGTAGGAGGAGATGATGATGATGATGATGGTGGAGACGATGGGGGCAGAGGCCGACGGAGGCGGAGGGGAGTAGTTAGGGAGAGGAGGGTGGCACCTCGGAGGGAGGGTGGACAGGAGGGACAGGCTCAGGTGGTGAGGGGTCACGGTGGAGTGCCCCTACAGGTACCAGCAGCACAGGGTCCTAGGGCACAGGGACAGAGACAGGGACAGGTGCAGGTGCCTAGGCATGCACAGAGACAGGTACAGGGACCTAGACATGTACTGAGACAGGTACAGGGACAGGTGTAGGAGCAGGCACCTGCAAAGGGAGAGCCACAGGCAAAGGCAGAGGGTGGGGATCCAGAGGAGGATGAGCTGATTGAGCTCAGGGAGATCTGCCAGGGCCAGGCAGATGAGATACAGGAGTTGGAGAGGGAGAGGGACCGACTCAGGACCCGGCTCAGGGATACTGAGCGGGAGAGGGATCAGGCGATTCAGCGCTACACTGAGGCTGAGACAGCACTGAGGGCAAGGAGGCAGGCAGCAGAGGACACAGGAGCAGGCTACACATATGTCCTGCGAGCTAGAGAGGAGATTGCCTACTAGAGGGACCTGTATTATGGTGTCGTGCCAGCAGATCAGCAGGCGAGGAGCTTTCATAGACCATCGCGGACAGCGACGGCTATGGGAGGGAGCCGAAGGAGACAGGCATCGAGTGGTGGGGTCATGGGTCCTCCTCCACCACCAAACAGGCAGGGTGATCCTGGAGCGGGTCCGTCTAGAGCTCAGATTCCATTGAGGCCAGGCGGCTCCGAGGGAGGGAGTTCATCATAGCCATAGAGGGCTCCCTTGTATCAATATTTGTACCATTTTTTTGTATTGTAGACACCTGCGGGTGATTTTGTAGCCATATGATTCTTTTGACATCATTGTATCATGACACATTTGATTATATATGAGAGATGATTCATTTTTTTTGGCAGCTATATGCATGTGTACCTATGTGATGAGATATTCTTAGAATGTATGCTTATGATATGGATGCAAATATGTATATGACACAATGCAATATTTTTGTTCTTTTATGTTTTATATGCGTATGCATGATGCAAATGTGAATGTATGTCATGCAGATGAATATGATAATGCAAATGTAAATTGTGCTAACAGGTGTTGTGTGCAGGATGTGATGTAGTTGTGATATCTATATGTATGTACAAAATGCTTATATGTAGAAATGCAGGTGTAACTATATGAAATGCAAATGTTTTTGGTGTGTCATTATACTCAGTCGTGTGATAGCAGGCTACGTGGACTCGAGAAGGACGATGGAAGTCAATTAAGAAAGGGGGATGGAAGACAGAAGATATGAAAGTGAAAGAGCTTCTTGTGCGTTATCATCATTGAGCTTATTATGGCAAAATAGGTTATGACAATCGAGGCATATGTTCGACCCAGAAAGTCATTGTACCTGTTTGCATGGAGATAAGACAGTCACAAACAAGGAATGCCCCAGTTCATACTAGACTCACAGTGTCCTCATATCCTTGGACAAGTCAGAGCATTACTAAGAGACAATCCACAGACAGCAAATACAAATAGGTGACGATACCCCATCCTCGCCTTTCTAGTCAAAGACATCCTGGAGATAGAATCTCTAGTCAGAGACATCCCGGAAAAGCTAAAAGACATGTCACCAAAAAGATAAAATCAAAAGAAAACCAAGACTAGTCACCAACATCCACTGTAGTCCTCAAGTTTAGTGTCTCTTGTCACTTGTATAAGTCTTATTCGATTGTGGTCACAATGTTTACTTTCACAGAAAGGATAGATAGCACTGAACCATAATGTTGTCTGAGTCTGTTGAAATATTTGATTTGTTGAAGCCCATTGTTACTGCTGTGTCTCGTCTGAAACTGACTGAATCCATGAAACTGATACTTTATTGTGGAGAAGACGAAACTTTATTATGGATCTGTGATGCCAATGTTCCTTTATTGCGGATTGTGCGCGGATAGACTTGAAGGAAGCTGGAAGAAACTGTACTCCTCGAAACATGTGGTGTTCTCAGTTCCACACCCATCACTAGACGCAGGATTTGCCTTAGCCACAGATAGGATCTGATTTATTATGGATGGAAAGGGAGGTTTATTATGAACGGCTAACCAATCTTGGGTAGATCAATAACAAGCCATGATGGGAATGGGTAAGTTTATTGTGGATGAATTGGTCGTGAGTGTGTGCAAAGTGAAAGGATGAAAGTGAATCCTGAAGGAGGGAGGAGCAATGTCTCTACACATGGCGCTGGTGACCCAGTTTTCACCATGGTACTTGCCCAGGGCGCCACCGAAGTGGTTTTCACTGTTGGACGAAATTATTTCTCTTTACTTTTTTCGATTTTTCAATGTTTTTTGTGTCACAAGGTGCCTGTTTGCCAAGTTTTCACCAAGTAACGATTTTTTTGTTTTATAATTTTTTTGGATTTTTTGAATTAGGATATTCTGAAGAGCTATGTGTAGAACCTGCGAAGGTGCATGCTATTGATAGGATCCTCCAAAGGTTCACCTTCTATAGTTGAGAGTTGATATGCACCAGATCCATATGCTGCTGTAATGACGTAAGGACCAAGCTAATTTGGTTTGAACTTGCCCTTCTTCTCTCTGTCTTGCTGATTTTTGGGATTTTCTTTGAGAACCAAGTCACCTACCTCAAATGTGCAAGGCTTGACTTTATGATTGTAGTTGTATTGTTCCTTGACTGAATGATGTGTAGCTCGAGTGACTGTCTTCCTTGATGAAGGAACTGAGATAGAATTACTAGTGTGTGGACTACACAGGCCCGTATGCGTGTCACCTGGAGAAGTTTGGGCATCCCTGATAACAAAGTCCTTCAAGGAAGCTCCATTAAAGGTCCATGATGTATCACCAGAAGGGAAAGGATGTGTGGAACAAGTATATGAGTGATGAAGGCTTATGATTGCGAAAAGAAGTGAAAGTAGGATAGCATGATGGAGACTTAGGATCAACAAGTAATCTTTTTGACTTGCAATTGTAGAATTTTTGCCCCCAGTTATTTTGATATTAGGGGAGATCAACTCTTGCTCTTTTTCTTTCATTGGATTTTTATCCTTGACCTTGATTTTTGCAGAGTCCAATAGTTTTTGATTTTGATTTGGACTAAAGGACTTTTCTTTATTATTGACTTTTAGATTTTTCTTTTCAAAGCTTGATTTTTGATCCCCAATGAGTGAGGGATTTTGTGATTCTTGTTGATCCAAGTCTGGGAGAGGAGTGGAAATAGAATGAGTGGATGAAATGGTAAGGCTATGTGAGTTCTCAAGAGGGCTGGTGATACATTCAATAGATTCTTTGTTGGAACCACTCTTAGGACTATTGATATCAAGAGTTGCTTGCACCACTAGAGGAGATTTGCATTCAGACTTAGTAGCCACAACACTAGGTGGTTCATACCCAATTCCTTGCAAATTGTTTGTAGATTCTTCATGTCGACTGCATGTCTTAGGAGATAGTGGGAGTTGATCAACATGAAAGATATACTCACCACATCCCAGATCTTTAATCTTGAATTTTTCTTTGAGCTCTGCTTGCTTTGATGTAGAAGGTTTCAAGGATTCTGGATCCACATATGCTGATGAAGGAATAGATTCTCTATTGACTGGGATTATTATTTCTGATCGAGGTTGCAGATTGTTGCAATATATGAATGGATTTGGATCTGCTTTGACAGTCACTTCAACTCCATTGTGAGGAAACTTGATACATCGATGATATGTAGATGGGACTGCACTCATTTCATGAATCCATGGACGTCCTAGCAATATGTTGTATGTGAGATCCAGGTCTAGGACTTGACAAACCACATCCTTTGTAATTGGTCCAACTCTGAGAGGTAAGGTGACTGTGCCTTTGGATGAACGCTCTTCATCATCATATGCCTTGATGGTGATTTTGTTTGTAGAATTCACAGCTTTATCAGAATATCCCAATTGTTTAATTGTGCTCAATGTACAAATGTTTAGACCTGCTCCTCCATCTATCAGGACTCGTTTGATTCTATGTTTGTGTATGAAGGCTTCAATGTGTAATGGTGCATTATGTGGCTGACTTACGGAGGTGTCATCGGCTTCTGTGAATGTAAGGGAGTGTGGAATGGAAAGGTATCCCACCATGGCTTGAAACTGATCCACGTTCAGATCAGTAGGAACGGCGGTGTCTCTCAAGATTTTTTCAAGAATAGCTTTATGTACGGGGGATATGCATAAGAGCTCAAGGATGGAGATGAGTGCGGGTGTCTTCCCTAACTGTTCTACAAGGTCATACTCAGGTTTGGTTGATGAAGAAGCGGCATTTTTAGTGGAAGCACCTAGCAAAGTAATCTTACCTCGACGGGTTGTAACATGACATTTAGAGGTATGTTCGGAAGAAGATCCAACACCTCTTAGGACAATCTTGGGTCTCTGAGGAGGATTCTCAGGATTTTTGTTCTTAATTGTAATAGTAGAGATATGATTGTCCGTCGAGATGTGATTGATAGTTGAGTCATAGTTGTAAGGTGCTCTAGTATAGTTGGCTTGATCATCTGTGACTTTGGCTTTTCCTTTGTCATGCTTTGGGGATGGTTCCTTAAACATCTCATGTTCTTGATTGGATGAGTGTCCCTCAATCTCAATGTCACCTCTATCAATGAGATCTTGCACAATATTCTTCAGTCGATGACAATTACCTGTCTTGTGACCCTTGCTCTTATGAAACTCACAATACTCATCATCATTCCACCAATTTGGTTTGACCTTTGGTTCATATGGAGGAAAATCTGGAACTGTGATCACTTTGTTTGCCACAAGCTTTTTGAATACTGATTCAAGTGGTTCTCCCAATGGGGTGTACTTCCTTCGTGGTCTAGAAGTTGTTTGAGTATTCACTTGATTGTTTGTAGAACTTGATCCCGAAAAGATGAATTTGGGTCGCACTATGTTGGCATCAACAACACCATCATTGACTGTGTTTTTGTTTTTATTCCAAAATCTTGGCTTGTCTTTTCCTTTAAAGTCATCTTTGTTTTCCTTGAATATCTTAATGACTCCTTGTTCAATTAAGACCTTTTCTGTTGCTAAGCCCTTTTCAATAACATCCTTGAAGGTGGACAAACAAGCTTTCCTTAGATCATAGCCAATGTCCTTGTTAACGTTTTGAGTGAACATTTCTACCATTTGTTTCTTTGGGATTTCGCAAGAGCATCTGCTAGCTAGATTTCTCCATCTTTGTAAAAATGACGCAAAAGATTCTCCCTCCTTTTGCTTAGTATTGCACAAAGTAGTGACTGAGATATCCGTTTCTATATTGTAAGAGAAATGCTGAATAAATGCCTCTGCTAAGTCACCCCATGACTTAATACCAGGTGGTAGTTGAGAGAACCATTCCATAGCTTGATCGCCTAAGCTTTGTGGGAATAATCTCATCAAATATGTTTCTTCTGCCGCTACCTCAATGCAAGCTGTGAAAAATTGTCTTATGTGTGCCTTGGGGTCTCCTTTTCCTCTATACTTATCAAATTTAGGCATCACAAAGTGTGCAGGAAATGGAGGCATTGGGATGCTCTTATCAAATGGATAAGGACATATGTCTCTCATAGTGTATGTTGGTTTTCGTGTACTCATGTCCTCCATTTTCTTTTGTAAATCTCTGATTTGTTGCTCCAAATTATTCTTAGGTGGCGATCAATTTCTTGTAGCATACCCCATGTTTGAGACACCAATTTGAGGAGGAGCTTGTTGCATGTATGGATGATATTGATCATAGACATGTTCATATGGAGGAGGTCTATATTGATGCGGCATATAGGGAGCACTTGGTATAGCTTCATGTTGAGGAACCCCATATCTATTTTGTGCGTGTATACCATATTCTATAGGCATGTCATGTTCTATTGTGTTGCCCCCAAATTTGACATGAGGTTTCCTTGTGTCCAAATTTTGAGCATGCCTTTGAATGTCCACTTGTTTTGATTGATCCATAGCTTGAGCATGTGATTGAGAATATCTATCTGCATAAGGCTTCCATAATGGTCTTCGAAGATAAGTATCATACGTTTGAGATTGTGTATGTGGGACTTCTGGTTTTTGAAGCAAAGCTGATGGTGATTCAGGTACCATATGTGGTCCTCTATTTCCTTCACTATTAGGTCTCCCTTGATCCATGTTGGAGTGAGTTTGTTGCGAGGGTCGGTTTTCCATAAGTTGAGACATGTCAAAGTCATGAGGTATTTTAGCTCCACTTTGTGCCATCATGTGTAAGAAGTATTGTCTATCCCTCTTCATTATCTCTTCAACCAATCTATTGAAATGAGGATTCATTATGGATTCTTGTACATCTGCTGATTGTATTGAAAAGTTGTCCACATTGTCATTGTGTAGCATTTTTGTTTGTAGTGTTTGTGTTTTCCACATTTGGAATGTGTCTATAAACATCCATGTCAGGCAATGTAGTGTGCTCAGGATTGAAAAATAAATCATTGTCATACTAATAAGAACTCATGTTTGCGGACTCTTGAGCTTCTTTAGCTTTTCTCCTAGATTTTTGAAGACGGGTTTCAACCATGAACTAGGTGTTTGACCAAGATGTGAGAGACTAGATGAAAAATGGAAAGAGTATGGAAGACCAAGAGTTGTATGGAGTGTAAATGAATCTTGAGGTGTACTTGCAAATGTCCAAAGTGTAAGACCAAGTATGTATGTAGTAGAGTAGGTGTGACTTCCAAAGAGATGATTGTTTCTCTTGATGAGGTAAGCTGACCTTGACTCTGAGTAAGACCAAATGAGACCCAAAGGTAAGAAACCTTGATGAGGGACCACTTAGCAAAGTGTAGTTGTATGTAGTATTTTGACAAAGTATGATGAGGACAAGCAAGTGACCTTTTGACTCAAGTTTAGACAAATGTGAATGTAAAATGAGATGTGAAGCAATGATGGACTATGTGAGACCCAAAGACAGGTTGAATGCTAGATGAAACCTGAAGAAACAACCTAGGAAGCTCAAGTATTCCGAAACTGATTTCTTGTGTTTTGCTGGACTGTGAAATTTTTCTTGCAATTTTGAACACAGACGCCTCTGTATACTTCACAGACGCGATTCCCAAACACAAACATGTCTCTATTCGACACAGATGCTGCTAAAAACACAGACGCTATTCTGCCCTTCACAGACGCGCTTAGATGACCCAGACACGGTTAAAACAGACATAGACGCATTTTTGTAAACTTCATGCAATTTTTCCAATCTGTGAAGTTGTTTTGTTGTGACCAAATTCGACTGTTTGACTGTTTTTCGTGACAAGAGGACACAATGTTGATGAGGATTCAATGTTTGCAAGTGTTTTAGACTCCAAAAGTGTGTTGTTTGATGTAAAGTTGTTTTGCATACACTTGAAGACACACAAGACACAATGTTTTGTTGTTTGGTCTTGAATGTTTGAATGTTTAAAATAAGACAAGCACAATTCTTATGGCTGGCCAAGACAATAGTTGTTGATCCCACATAGGGTTTTACCCCCGAGGCTACGCTATTCAGAGCGGATACTTAGATGCTTGACCTCACTGGCTCCACCCTCGGCACTCACTTCTCGGGTCAGCCAAGCATCAGTCCCCATGAAAACTCCCCATGGCGAACTTTGTATCTCTACTAAGAACCGTATGTGTGTGGGCCGCTACCAAAGGTCCGACCTCCTGCCTCGACAACTAGAAGGATTTGGGCCTCTAAAACAAAATGGTGCTAGTAAGGGCATCCGCTCGTGTGGCCATACATGCGGCACTTTCAGCTCTGTAAATATAGAAGGCTCCCAGCCAGTAGGGGTTACGCCCTACAAATGATCAAATAAATTTGATCAAACGGGTTTATGGGGAGACATAGTGTCGGTATGAACTAATCAACACACGTTATTCATAGTTTTCACCATGAATACATTTGATTATAGTGGTTCGGATGAGGTGGGTTTTCCTCGCTACCACTTGGGTCGTTCTCTTCTCACTAGTAGTCCTAATGACCACACGGGAAGACAGGCCCTCTAAAGATTAAACAAAAAGAGCCTATTGCTCAAGACACAAAAGACAATGATTCAATTTTAGTCCACCAATGGAAGTGTTTGCTAATCTATGAAAACAAGGCACACAACAAAATCTCAAAAACCCTAGCCAAGGACCTGCAACAAAATTTGTTAGTAGTTTGGGTTGTCTGAAATGATCACCCCTTCCTGCAAGCACACAAGTTAGGTAAATTTTAAAAACCCAAAAGACTTTGTGAAAGAGGGGCCTTCAAAAAAAATGTTTTTGCTTCCAAAACAAGCTGCACAAACTTGGTTAGCTAGATCTGCAAGGGTCAGTCCAAAAATAAATCAGATCTGAAACCCTAGGTGCGAAATCCAAAAACCAAATCAAAGAAAGTTTGAAATTCCGAAACAGTAAAAACACAGACGCTGTTATACCAGACACAGACGCGTCTTTACTACACAGACGCGGTTCTGTGATGCATAGACACGGCCAAAACACATAGACGCCCGTCTCGGACACAGACGCGATCAGAAGTAACGCAGACGCGATTATGTAACACAGACGCCCCTGTCTGAGACCTGCAAAACAAAATTTGTTGAAAACACAGACATGATTCCCGCCTCCGCAGACGCTCCTGAAACTCAGAGACGCGATCCGAACACTCACAGACGCGGAAATACCTAAAATGTCATCAAAAAAATGTCCGATCTGCAACTTCAAAAACGCAAAATCTGCAACAAAAAGGTTAAATGCAAAGGGACAAGAGTCCCACCAGGCATGCCAAAATGTTTATGGTGAAAATGGATAACAATAATAACAATATTGAAAGGCTAAATGAATTCAACCACAAAACCCTAGCCTAACAATCAACAAAGATCCACCATAACATATGAAGATTACCTAAGACAATGCAAATCACATGAAATCACAAAGATTATACCATCACATGTCCAACAGGGTTTTGATCTCCATTCTTCCTATCTCCATTGATCTTGCTTGATATATTTGCTCTCAGATTTTATATGCACAAGAGCTCAACAAAGAACGGAATGTGGTTGCTAGTAGGATCGTAGTGTAGTCAATTGCATAAAAGATCATTAGGGTTTGACAATGAAGGAGGCATCTTCTTAAATAGAAGACACAATATGAAATGGAGGGATAAGATTGAGAGGTGTAAAAAGAGAGGTCGGCTAAGATTAGAGGGTAGGTAAAAGAAATACCAAAATAATGAAAGGGGTAGGTAGTGTAGGAATTAAGAAATGAATGACATGTGTCATGGGTAGAAAAAGCTAATGAATTAATTAAATAAATAAATATTTATTTAATTAATAGAAGAAGTAGGATAATTAAATAAAGAAAAATATTTATTTATTTTAGGAAAGGGATAATTTAAATAAATAAATGTATTTATTTAAATGAGAAATAAGGCTAGAAGAGGATAAATGAATTAATTAAATAAATAAAGATTTATTTAATTAATAGAAGAATTAGGCTTAGATAATTAAATAAATAAAATATTTATTTAATTAGATTGGACGATTTTGGGTGTCTACAATATCCAGTCTAGTCTAAGTCAGATATAAAAAACCTCCAATCATAGACTTGTATCTTATAGGATTTGCCGGTGAAGATGCATCTTTCTTTGTCAATTTCTCACTTGTAACCATAGGTGTACCAACCGGTTTAGAATTTTCCAAACCAAATTTCTTCAATAGCTCTCTAGCATACTTAGTTTGACAGATGAAAATACCTTTATTAGTTTGAGTAATCTGCAAACCTAAGAAGAATTTCATCTCCCCAATCATAGACATCTCAGATTCATTCTTCATGTTATTAGAGAATTCCATACACAACTTATCTTCACCTCCAAAAATGATATCATCAAAAAAGACTTCAATAATCAATATGTCATCATTATCTTATAATATAAATTACTGTCAGCATTACCTTTAGTGAAATCCAGATTTAAAAGATGTTTATCTAGTCTTGCATACCAAGATCTAGGGGCTTGTTTCAATACATATATAGCTTTCTTTAACCTGAAAACCATGTTTTTCTCATCTGAAAGTGAAAATTCATCAGGTTGCTCAATTTAAACTTCCTCTTCAAGATCTCCATTTAGAAATGCACACTTAGCATCCATTTGATAAACCTTGTAGTTCTTATGTGCAACATAAGCAAGAAATAATCTCACAGCTTCAATCCTAGCTACCAGTGCAAAGGTTTCACCATAATCAATTCCTTCCTTCTGAGAATATCCTTTACAAACCAATCTAGCTTTACTCTTGACAACTTATCCATTTAGTTCCAATAACATTCTTATTTTTAGTTCGGGGAATTAAATTCCACGTGTTATTCTTTTCTATCTGATCTAATTCTTCTTCCATAGATTTCATCCAACATTCATCTATACAAGCTTCAATTACTGATGCCGGTTTTGTTGGAATTCTACACTCACTTGAGAATGGTTGATGTTGTCATTGATGGAAACCAACTGGTAACAAGATTCTAAAGGTTTACTAGCAATACAGACACCATTCACTGGCATCGGCAGGCACAACAATGTTCATTCATCAAGATCTAGTTCACACCGACAACGAAGCATACCGACACTCAGGCTGACATGAGACAAATTTTTGTTTATATTAATTGTATTGTAATGTAATTAATTATCTATAAGCCGATATGATGTATTGTAAAGACTCATATATGTATGAGATCTTATAGGTCATTTTGATATGATATATAAAGACGATTATGTAACAAGATCATAGAAGATAGCGAAAGGATTATATAATAAGGTAGATAGGTTATGTGAGTGAATTTCATTCACTGGAAAGGGGTTATGGTTTTTGATAGAGCTTAAACCAATACTGAATCAAGCATTGCTGATGCTTTTTTGAGTAGTACATTGTCTTGGATTTAATTATCCATTTTGTAGTCAGTGAGACTCTTTCATTAAGCAGTGAGCTCTAGGTTGTTGGCCTTCCTGCATGTGCAGGCCCCTATTATAAGTAATATTTATTCATATTGGCTAGTGAGTAAATATTGTGGGTCACAAATCCCACTGACGTTTTTCCCTTACTGGGTTTCCTCGCCAAAATATCTTATGTTATGGTGTGCATTTATGTTATCTCTGTTATTTCTCTTTGCTGCATTATTGCTTATTTATCGGTACATTAATTTGGGTT
Organism: Cryptomeria japonica; assembly: GCF_030272615.1. Classification (NCBI taxonomy): domain Eukaryota; kingdom Viridiplantae; phylum Streptophyta; class Pinopsida; order Cupressales; family Cupressaceae; genus Cryptomeria; species Cryptomeria japonica. Next base: position 320,783,853 of record NC_081406.1, on the reverse strand, counting down.
GCAAAGTTATAAATAAGTTTAAATTTTGCAAAAACCAGTTAGACACCGATTCACCCCCCTCCTCTTAGTGTCTTTGGGACTATCATTGCATCTAATAGGTTTTACTTGAGAAATAAAACATACCTCATCAACTGCCAACCTTCTTCTTGTCATCACCCCTTTGTTTTTGTCTCCAATGATTTAATCTTCTGAATGATTCAACCTTACATACCTAGGATGTTAGGTCCCGGAGACAACTAAGAGGAGTGGGGGGGGGGTGTGAATCAATTGTCAAATAAATTCAAACCAAAAACCAATTAACCAACTTAATGCTTAATACCGGTAAACAAGTTAAGTGTGTCGGTAGACAATGTTAACAGTAAATTGCTATACCGGTAAGCATTAATGCATGAAACATAAACATAAAGTCATCCAAGATCATAGAAGATAGCGAAAGGGTTTTATAATAAGGCAGATAGGTTATGTGAGTGAATTTCAATCATCGGCAAGGTTTTTGGTTATGGTTTCTGATAGAGCTTAAACCAATACTGAATCAAGCATTGCAGATGCTATTTTGAGTAGTACATTGTCTTGGATTTAATTATCCATTTTGTAGTCAGTGAGACTCTTTCATTGAGCAGTGAGCTCTAGGCTGTTGGCCTTCTTGCATGTGCAGGCCCCTATTGTAAGTAATATTTATTCATATTGGCCAGTGAGTAAATATTATGGGTCACAAATCCCACCGAGGTTTTTCCCTTACCAGGTTTCCTCGCCAAAATATCTTGTGTTATGGTGTGCATTTATGTTGTCTCTGTTATTTCTCTTTGCTGCATTATTGCTTGTTTACCGATACATTAATTTGGGTTGCAAAGTTATAAATAAGTTCAAATATTATGGAAACAGGTTAGACACTAATTCACCCCCCCCCCCAAGTGTCTTTGGGACTGTCATTGCATCTAACAATTGGAATCAAATCTTGGTCCTCTATTTTCAAAAGCCTAGTGGCTTGAGGAAGAATCTGAAACCGGTACCGATGGAGATTTTGAGAAAATAGTTGGAAGGAGCTCTTGAAGAATTTGATGCAGAAAAATTGAAGAATGTCAAACTTGCAGATGATTTGAGGACTTCCCAGGAATTCATTAAAGGACTTTAGGAGAACCTGGTTATAGCACAAAATAAGAGGAAGGAACTCCATGAGAAAATGCATAAACATGATGATGAAAAGGAAACTCTTAGTGATATTGCAGAGAAGTTGAGGCAAGAGAACAGTAACATGAGAAATGAAATGCAATATTTAACCACGAGGCTATGTAAGGATATTAAAGATAGGAAGAAGAATGAAGAGGACTTGACTAGGAGACGTAATGATGGAGGTAATGAAAATCTGAGACTTTGTCATGAAAATGATATGCTAAAGACAGATCTGATCCACATGCAACATGATAAAGAGGAGCTTAGGAGACAAGTTGGGATTCTGGAAAATTAGTGATCACTGCAAATGAACACAAAGACAAATTCAAGAAAAGCTCAGAAAGACTTGATGACATGCTGAAAAAATAGAAACCTGATGGAGATACAATTGGACTTGGATTTGAACATGGAGAAAGTTTCGGGACCACAAATAATCAAGATCATAGTAAACTAGTAAGACAACCTAATGCTTATAAATTTAATGGGAAATGTTTTAATTGCAACAAATTTGGTCATAAAGCAAATCAATGCAGATTTAGAAATAATCAAAATACAAATTTACCCACCTATCAATGTTCCAAATGCAATAAAGTTAGTGATAACTCAGAAAATTGTAGAATGAATATGAAATGCTATGTTTGTGGTAGATTTTGACATTTATCTAATCAATGCAGAACACCAACCAGTCAAGGATATGGTAAAGCTATTCAGAGGAATAATGTAACTTGTTATGCATGTAACAAGATTGGACATACTGCAAAATTTTGTAGAAGCAAGACTATACCAGAGAATGATAAAGGATCTAATAAGAAGGGAAAAGAAAAGTAAACAAAATAAAGAAAGAATTTTCAAAACAATAGATCAAGAAGAGAGACCAGAGAGTTGATGAATCTTTCTCTGCACTGGTAGAACAGAGTAATCCTCCAATAGTAGGAGATTCTTCATCTGAATAAGGAATAATCCTTAGGGGGTATGACAACAAATTGAAAATCATGCATTCTACCCTCGGTTGATGGTGATAAGTTATATTTCTTCTTTACCGGAAGATATGGTAAGACTTCACTTAATCGACAAACATTTAATATGATTGTTGGAGAACATTTTTGACTATAAGGCACCAGATAACCCTCATTTCAATTTACTAGGCATCCAAGCATCCAAAGAGCACAAAGAGAGAGCAAAGGCATTCTAAGGCGAAGCAGCAAGGAGTTTTCAAGCATTCAAGGATTTCAAGTTAAAAGGTATTTATCTTTTGCAATGGCATCTTCATCTTCTGCACCTGAATTTATTGCAAACCATACTGTGGTAGAGAACATTAAGCGCCCTAGACCCGTGTTTAAAATAATTTCTGAGTTTGATAAGAAAGATGATTCCATCGGAGCCTTTTCTAAGATTACGAAGGGAGTTGCTTTTGTCGAAGACCCGAGGTTTTATATTCACTATAACATAGAGAATTTAGGGCCAGATCACTTGAGGAACATGTACAAAGATGTTATAACTAATGAACAAGGTTTAGTCAAGTCTGAGCATAAGAATGTTGAGGATTTAGGATTTGTTGTTATTCTGAACATTCCTGAATTTACGGATGAAATATTTTGTCTTGTACTGAGCAGAGTTCATGGGGAGTTTATGTGGTTAGACTCTATTTTTAAAATCACTAAGGAAGCAATCAAGGCAGTCACTGGTTTACCCTTAACCAGTACTAGGCTTGACAAAAAGAAGAAGATACCAAACAAGGGTGTTATGGACTGAACCAAAACTACATTTGACAACAGATCTCTTAGGGTTAGTGATATCACTGGTGCAAATGTGAAATATGTGAGCATGGTATTTGGATACAGAGTTACTCATGCAAATACATTAAATTTTGTTTCTAGCTTGTGTATACATAGTGCATATGAATGGTTAAGAAAAATGCTAAAATTGACATCTGTGAATGGCTTAAGGATGAACAGCTAGACAACTTGAAAAAGATTTAGGGTGATAAGAAGGGAACATTCCATTTTGGGAATCTACTTGTGTGTTTAATGCTTTACTTCACAAAGGAAATACATGACATTGGTCACAAGGACTTTGCATATGACATCCATGTTGGTAGACAGATCATGGAATCTATTACCGACATAGGTGCTAAAAATGATGACATGGTAAAAGCCTATTTCAAAAACTTTCAAACCAAGATGAAGGCTAGAGAAAGGATACTACAGAGTATTGTGGATAAGTATGACAAGAAAATATGTTTCGTAATCAAAACATGGATGGAATTTGTTACTCCTAGAACCATTTGGATAACAGAGATGGGATATGAAGTTGATCTGAATATCCTTGAGGCTTATGCTAAGAAACTTCTTGATGCACCTTTGGAACCTTTTGAAGAAATTTTTGGCAGTGCTGACACTATTGAGAGTGTTGTTTCCATGCAAAAGCAGAGAAAAAGAAGAGAAAATTTCAATAGAGATGCATCCAAAATGGTTAAAGAGGTTAAAGAAAATGTGATGAACTTAAGTGGTATTTCTGCTAGTGAACTGGAAGGACTAGAACCAGTAGCTCATGTTTCACCAGTTGTCACTTCTTCTGATATAAACAGTGGTAAGGCAACAGAGTTCAAAAGAGTTGAAAGGAAGAAGAGGAAACCTTCACCGGTACCTTCTCCTTCTCCTAAAAGGACAAGAACATTAAGGAAGAAGCAGCTTGTTGTAAGAGAGCCTAAGAATAAATTAACTCCAAAGGAGAAACAACAACCTAAGGCACTGGATACCCTTACACCAGAGGAATTGATCAGTGAAATTACACAAGAAGGTAATCTTAGTAATAATAAATTCTATCATTCTTTCAAGGATTCTGACAAGGAGACAATATAGGAAAACATCATTTTGCATCTTGACATCTACAAGAAAGTTTTGATTGAGGTTGTAGATGATCTGCCTAATGACCTATGCATAAGATTAGAGGCTAAAAGAATGTCAGTAATGGAATTGGATAAAAAGTTAAAGGTTGAAGCACTATTGGTTGTTCACCCTATTAATTCCAGGGAAGAGATTGATGAACTGATTGCTGAAACCAACCAGTCAGTTTTTATGAGTGGTCACCGACAAGTTAGTCTAATGGCAGGGAAAGTGAAAGAAATAGAAGATGAAACCATAGACAAATGGGACATATTTTTTGTTGAAAAAGAAAAGAAAGAAGAAAGGGATAGATAAAAATTGGATAAGTGTTTTTAAAAGGTATATCAAAAGGATAAAGGTAAAGGAAAAATTGGTAGTGTACCTGTTATAAAAGTCATATATAACCTTTCTCCACCAGCACTAGACACCCCACCAATAACTTTAGAGATACCGGTACATACAGACAGTCAACCAGATAAGGAGGCTGAAGAAACAAATCATACTGATACTAATCCGGAATCAGAAATTCTTTTTACTATGAATATTGATACATAGGATTTTAATATTGTTATGGATAAAGAGACTGTAGAGGTTAAGACAGCTGGTGCTACGAATGTTGAGATCTATAAGTCATTGGTTAACATTGCTAACTCTCAGAACATTGAAATATTAGAAGAAGCTAAGAAATTGGACACTGACAAACTGACAGATGTAGAGGTACTTACACAAACTAAAAAACTAGTAGAAGCAGAGGTAATAACACAGAGTGAGAAACTAACAACAACTGTAAATAAAGAGGTAGAAAATGATGGAAACGAGGAATAAATTGTTAAGGTAATTGGTCAAGTGTTTGATGAAAAGAAAGTATTGCAGAACCGAGCACATCCACTGCATATTTCAGACCTACAAATGTGACAATTGTTTTTTGGATTCAATTAAGAGGATCACAAATTGCAACGCCTTAGCATTTAAGGCCATTGATGATACATTGTCTATTTTGATAATGATTGCACCAACATGTAAGATAGATCATATTGATGCTTCTTTGAGGAAATTGGATGCATTGTCCAAATTTATTGCTTCAAATGTTCTAAATGTAGATAAGATCAATGAAGAAACCATTAAGGAAAAGGTGAATTCTTTGAGAAAATTATAAAGGATTGTACTGAGCATATTGATTCCTTATTACTGGTACTTAATTCCAGAATTTTGGAATACAAAGAATTATATAAGGAAGCCTGCAAGCCTCACCACCTGACTGAAGACATTGATGAGGAATTAAAGAAAACACAAAAGGAGATAGATGATATAACATATAATATGATAGGTTCTTCAGAACTTACCTCAGTTTTTTATCAAGAGATGGTAGTTTTTTAGGAAAAGATAGAGAAACTAGAGTAGGAAAAAGAAAGGATAAGTTTGAAGGTCTGGGAGCTGAAAAACAAACTTGGTCCTGGATTGGACAACATTACAACTTAGCAGGTCGAGCTATCTAAAGAAACAATTCAAGGAGACTGATCACCGGAGCAACAAATGCATTATCTGACCGACATGATCCAACATACCGAAGCCATTATTTCTGACAGTAATTGTGTGCGGAAAATTGGGTCAATTAAACTCAAAATGTGAAAAATGGTGTTCAAATAACTTGTTCACACACCCACAAGATTTCTTGGTGCAAGTTATGGAGTCATGAGGAATGACTCAACTTCCCAATGTAGGTTCCATGGTTTTCTATCTCACAAGGTCCCTCAAGCCAATGCCTTTGTTCTCAGATCACTGAGCAAAGTGACTTAGGGATGACGAATGCAAGAATG